>NC_081553.1:43503259-43633259 GCF_963082655.1 Stomoxys calcitrans | reverse complement strand
CTGAAATTTTACACCTCCAACATATAATTTAATTGTGGTCCGAACCGGACCATATCTTGATATCGTTTTAATAGCAGAGCAACTCTTTTCTTATATCCTTTTTTAACTAAGAAGAGATGCCGGAAAAAGAACTCGACAAAAGCGATCCATGGTGGAGGGTATATAAGATTCGGCCCGGCCGAACTTAGCACGCTTTTACTTGTTTTATTTTATTTTACTTTAAAGTTCGACCCGGCCGAACTTAATGCCTTTTTACTTGTTTTATTTTATTTTATTTTATTTTATTTTATTTTATTTTATTTTATTTTATTTTATTTTATTTTATTTTATTTTATTTTATTTTATTTTATTTTATTTTATTTTATTTTATTTTATTTTATTTTATTTTATTTTATTTTATTTTATTTTATTTTATTTTATTTTATTTTGTTTTATTTTATTTTATTTTATTTTATTTTATTTTATTTTTTTTTTTTTATTTTATTTTATTTTATTTTATTTTATTTTATTTTAATTTATTTTAATTTATTTTATTTTATTTTATTTTATTTTAGAAGATTTTTTTCTTTCATTACTGGTATATACATACATCACTTGGAACATGTTGAGGTGAATGAATTTCGGATGTTTCGTTTACTTTTCTCGTATGTCTGTCCATTACCTTAATAAATTATGTCTCTTTAAACTTACTCACTCATCCCAAAGTTTGCTTGTTTTAACTAATGTCTTAATTTTTTTAAAGATCTTAATCTTCCAATTATTTTTCCCATAAATTTTCAATGTTTAGCCTATGCTTCATCAATTTTATTTGAATTGGTTAATATTTGTTAACCCCCTCCATAGCTTTCTATTCACATAAATCTCCCATGTTAGTCTCCTATTGAAAGGTGGGGTGGACAAAAAAATGGTTCCACTTTGAAAGAGAAATGAAGTGCGTAAACTATGGAGGATTTCCCCTCGCCCAACTACCAACAGCCAATGATTATGTATGAAAAAAACGAAAGACTTAAGAAACAAACTCTTTTCTTTAGCTCTAAGTGATAAGTAATGGCTTGATGCTGTTTTTATTATTCACTGTTGTTATGGATATCCATAGCTATGGAAAAATGCTTTCTCAAAATATCAGCACACAGCACAGCACGACTTAAAGGCTACTTTTGACAGCTTTTTTCCAAGCTTATCCACACCTAATTTATTGTAGATAAGTATTGAAGCTAAACTACATCCGCCACACAAATGGAGGCCAGGAAATCTTTGATTAAATTCATTATCTTTTTTTTTTGTTTTTTTGCTTCTTAGGATACCCCTATGAGTTATCATCATTAGATATTTTTCTTATGTCTTTTTTTTCTTTCCTCTTCTTTGCAGGTAAGTTTTTGTAATACATGGAAATGCTTTTTATAGCCTAGTCTGGAATTTGCTTTCATTTCGTCGTCGTCGCCGTCGTCGTCGTCTTCCCCCCTATTGGGCCACATCATTACCGCATTACTGACCTATACACACACTTGTGGTCTGGGATGTGGCGGAGTCTACTTTCCAACGTTTAAGAAAGTGTTTGTTGGTAAACGCACCGCATCCAAGAATAGGGTCAAGCATGAAAAGAACAAAAAATAAAAATAAATAAATAAATGTCCATCTTTAGGTAAGTACCAACCCAGAAGAAGAATTTCATGATAATGACCCATTTTCTGTATGAAAGACACTTTGGTGGTAGGCTCTGCAAAAAAAACAAAACCCTGAGCCACTGCGTGACAAATATTATAGAAATTACAGTCACGCAATTTATATTCAGTTACACTTTTTGTGTGTTTTTCACCACAACTAAAAGGCATCAAAGTCTTAACTGACACCCACTTGTTGTGTTTGTGCCCCTCCCCCCCCCCAAACAATATCCGTCTTTCTGTCCATTGGCTAGCGGTGGGAGATAAGTGAAATTTTTCTCATTGTCATGCAAATGTCGATCATGTAGCTGAAGCCGGCAGTGTGCGGTAATTTTAAAAACAATTTCAAATAATTTATGAAACGGCCCAAGAATCGACACTTGACATTTTGTGTAATGATAGTGCTGGGCCACTACGGTGGTCACAGATCTCCACGTTCTCAAGAGCTGATGGCCGACTATTGTGGATAAAGAAAACAATGATGATGATGTTGATGTTGATAGGCATGACTGTGACCACGGTGTTGGAATTATTGAAGTGATCCATCCACCACCCGTCTTCTTATGATAATCTATGGAAATTTAAGTGTTTATCCCCATACAGCTAAGCTGAATCTGCATGATAAGCTATAATTTTCTCTGCAATAGATTTTTTTGTACGTAAAAATTTTTTGATTGTTAAAAACAGTGTTGCCATTTATTTTATTTTATTTTATTTCATTTTGTTTTATTTTATTTTATTTTATTTTATTTTTTTTTTTTTACTTGAATTTTATTTTATTTTTTTAATTTAATTTTATATTTTTATTTAATTTTATTTTTTTTTAATTTTTTTTATTTTATTTTATTTTATTTTATTTTATTTTATTTTATTTTATTTTATTTTATTTTATTTTATTTTATTTTATTTTATTTTATTTTATTTTATTTTATTTTATTTTATTTTATTTTATTTTATTTTATTTTATTTTATTTTATTTTATTTTATTTTATTTTTTTTTTATTTTATTTTATTTTTATTTTAGTTTTTATGTTTTATTTTATTTTAATTTATTTTATTTAATTTTATATTATTTTATTTTATTATTTTTTCTTTGTTGCCATGCCCTATATTAAAACTTAAGAAGAAAAAACTAAAAATATGCTCGCAAAAAATTGTATTAAGGAAAAGCGGGGACTTAAGTTGGACACTTTTTCGTAAAGGCATCACAAATGTCAACAGCATTTCTGAGGGCTTTTCTGATCTTCTCGCCCGGGGTTCAGATTAAGGGCAGACATTACGAAGTAAGGCCAACATTGTGCCCACAAATAATGAGAATTAGGAAGCTCTTATTTATAGTTTGCCTACCAATTTTAATGTAATTTTAATTGACGATACTATTTTTATTTCTTTTGGTTTATTTAATTTTTTTAATAATTAATCAAAACCATATGGCAGCACTGCCTGATGCTGATCTGTATATCATAAGCTTATCTGCTTGCCTAACCAATATAGCATTCTTCCCCTCTTTGTCTCATTCTCGCTCTCGCTCCTCTTGATGATTCTCCGCGGCTATCTTTTATTCAAAAGCTATTGACTGATTACCTACCTTCCCTCACAATGGTCGTGGTGGTGGCAGCGTTAAAAAGCAAAAGTTTCACTTGGATATTCTGAGGCTGTTGTTTTGTTGCTGTAGGTTTCATTTGTAATTTCACTTACGCCCAAATAACCCAGATTCACTTGTATTAACTTTTCGAGTATATCTCGCTCGCTCCTCCGCCCACGTCTTCGTTTTGTTTATGGCTGGATTTATCTTCCTAGCCTTGGCTATTGTGAACAACAAATGCCAACGAATCGTGAGAATTGTTTGTGGTTTTCCGGATTTGTGTTTGTGCCGTTTGTTGGAGCTGCAGCGCACCATCCACAGCAGCAGGAATTGAGCAGGGAAAAGTCATCGTCATTATGTTTCTTATAATTGAAAAAAAAAAAAAAAAACAAAAAAATAAGAAAAATTGAAAGAAATGCAAACCGTTGGACTCTATGGGACTGTTTGCCTGCAACCTTATGGAGCATCTGCAATGCTCATGATTATGTCGTCAATTTCCTTTGGGTCATGCTCATCGCTGGCATTGCCGTGGTGTGGTGTATTATGGTGCGGTTTGCTCAAAACAATTTCGCTTTTTAACATAGCAATCGCTTTGACTTTGGCCCACCGAATGCTTCTGCGAGAAAGTAAACACTGAACGGCAGTTCTCTGCTGACCCTAAATGCCAAAATAGGCAAAAAAAAAAAATTCCTAAATATTTCCAGGTTGAAGTCTTTATTTGTTGTAAAGAAGCCAAATGCTGTCTAAGAGTTTTTGTTTTATCTTTGTTTTTTCCTCCCTCAGGTGTGGGATCTTTGTCTAAGAGCAGGCCATCGCCAAATGGACTGGCTAACCATGCAAGTAATATGTGCTTAACTTGTCTAAACTAGGCATGAGTCATACGTGTATGGGGTTTTTTAAAATATCACCATCTTTATGAGATTTCAACTATGCCCTGACCCTAAAAAATTATTAGGAGAGGAACAAACAGATATTAGAAAAGGCGGATGTGAATAAACGAGGGATGAGTAGGAAATATTATGTAAATAGAATATTTTAAAGTAAAGAGTGATTTTTTAAAAACTATAGGAAAGTTTTCACATAAAATTCAGAAAAACGCATGAAATCTTTATTTTAGTCGATAGTACAGTCCATATAATTTAGTGTTTGAAGATTATTTTATGCAAATATTGACCGTGATTGCGCCTCAAATGGTCCATCCGCTAAGTCAAATTTTGGCATACTCTTTGCAACATTTCGGCCGGTATCTCACGAATAAATGCTTTAATGTAGTCTTCCAATGCGTCGATTGAAGCGGGCTTGTCTGTATAGGCGTTATTCGTTTGTAAAAGGATTCATGGTTAAATTAGAGGACAAACTGAAGAAGTTTGACAGTGAAACCAAACGCGAAACGTGCGTGAGCTGTTTAAACCAGTGTTGCTAAAAATATATTAGCTAAAAAATTACCCTATAATTTCTAAATTCTCTGTTTAAAACAAGCAAAAACGCATAACCTTCGAGCGGCCCAAACATTGAATAACCACCACCACCTAACCTTTACCTAACCTAACCTGGCCATGATCTAACCCAAACCTTACCCTAACCCTTACCTAACCTGGTCATAACCCAACCCAAACGTAACCTTAACCAAACCTAAACCTAACCCTGACCCTAACCCTAACCCTAACCCTAAACCTAACCCTAACCCTAACCCTAACCCTAACCCTAACCCTAACCCTAACCCTAACCCTAACCCTAACCCTAACCCTAACCCTAACCCTAACCCTAACCCTAACCCTAACCCTAACCCTAACCCTAACCCTAACCCTAACCCTAACCCTAACCCTAACCCTAACCCTAACCCTAACCCTAACCCTAACCCTAACCCTAACCCTAACCCTAACCCTAACCTATCACTAGCTAGCCCTAAGCCTAACCTAACCCTAACTTATCACTAGCTTAAGCCTAACCGAACTCTAACCTAACACTAACTGAACCTAAAACTAACTTTTGCCTGACCTAACCCTAACCTAAATCCAACCTAACATTACCCTAACCTAACCCTGACCTAACCCTAACCTAAATCCAACCTAACATTACCCTAACATGTTTACCGATTGGGATATGGGTATCAAATGAAAGGTATTTGAATATAGAGTACAAATCTTGCATAGAAATTTGGCTCCACTATATGTGAGGCCTTCCCACCTTCTCTCTCATATCTGCAAAGAGAGCGAACCCTCGCCCTTACCTTAGTTTACAGAAACCTTAGATCTTGAATTTGGTTACTAAAAATATTTCGTAATCGTATGATAAGCCAAAAACACCAATTTGCAAAAAAAAAAAATTAAATAAAAAAATTATCGATTAAGCAACATGGGGGAACGCCCCACCCGAACGGGCATGTTTATCAATTGCCACAATATGGGTATCAAACGAAAAGTATTTGGATGTAGAATACGAATCTTGTATAGTAGAAACTTGGCCGTACTAAACGTGAAGCCTTCCCTCCTCCAAATACCCCTTCAAATGGACTTGTACACCTTTGGGTGCCACATGGGACTCAAATAAACGGCTTTTGAAAGTAGATTACGAATCTGATTTTTATATTCGTGTTAACACGATATTTTTCGAAATAGGCAAGACGCATATCATATCTGCAAAGAGAGCGAACCCTCGCCCTTACCTTAATTCCGGAAACGCCAGATCGTGAATATGGTCGAAGCGATTACTAAAAATTATTCGTATTCGTATGATAACCAAAAAACAGCAATTAGCAAAAATAAAAAAAATATGGGTTCAAGCATCATGGGGGAACGCCGCACCCAAACAAGCATTTTTACTCATTGACATAATATGGGTGACAATTGAAAGGTATTTGGATGTTGAGTAAAAATCTTTTATAGAAATTTGGCCCAACTACATGTGGGGCCTTTCCTCCCACAAAAACCCCTTCAAATGGACTTGTACCTTTGGGACTCAAATAAATGGCCTTTCAAAGTAGATTACGAATCTGATATTTATATTAAGACGATATTTTCCGAAAAAGGGGGGACGCATATCATATGCGCAAAACAGGGGGAATCTTTACCCTTACCCTAATTTCCAGAAACGCCAGATTTTGAATATAATTGAAGCGACTAACAAAAATTGTTCGTAATCGTTTGATAACCCAAAAACACCAATTTGGAAAAAAATTACATAAAAACATATGGGTTTAAGCACCATGGGGGAACGCCCCACCCAAACGGGCATGTTTACCGATTGACATAATGTGGGTATCAAATGAAAGGTATTTGGATGTAGAGTGCGAATCTTTTATAAAAATTTGGCACAACTTCATGTGAGGCCTTCCCTCCCTCAAAAACTCCTTCAAAATGGACTTGAACACCTTTGGGTGCCATATGGGACTCAAATAAATGGCCTTCCAAAGTAGATTGCGAATCTGATATTTATATTAACACAATATTTTTCGAAAAAGAGGAGACGCATATCATATCCGCAGAGGATGAATCTTCACCCTTACCTTAATTTCTAGAAACCCCAGATTTTGATTATGGCTGAAGCGATTTCTTAAAATTGTTCGTAATTGTATGGATCATCATAAAACAACAATTACCAAAAAAAAAAAAAAAAAAAAATATGAGTTCAAGCATCATTGGGGAACGCCCCACCCAAATGGGCATATTTACCAATTGGCAAAATATGAGTATCAAATGAAAGGTATTTGGATATAGAGTGCAAATCTTGTATAGAAATTTAGGTCAACTACATGTGGGGCGTCCTCTCCCCAAAACAAATGCCCTTCAAACGGTCTTGTACACCTTTAGTGCAATATGGGACTCAACTAAATGGCCTTTAAAAGTAGATTACGAATCAGATATTTATATTAACATGATATTTTACGAAAAAGGGGAGACGCATATCATATATGGAAAGAGGGTGAATCCTCACCTTTACTTCAATTTCTAAAAAACCAAAAGCAACAGTTTGCAAAAAAAAAAAAAATAAATAAATTAAAAAATCAGGGGTCAAGCATCAAGGGGGAATGCCCCACTCAAACGGGCATGTTTACCAATTGGCAAAATATGGGTATCAAATGAAAGGTATTGGGATATGGAGTGCGAATCTTGTATACAAATTTGGCCCAACTACATGTGGGGCGTCCCCTCCCCCAAACAAAAGCAATTCAAATAGACTTTTACATCTTTGGGTGCAATATGGGACTTAAACAACAACATAATAAACCAACCTTTTCTCTCTTAAGTTCTAAGCAAAACTACATTTATCTAACATACATGCTGTCATTTAAAAGTTCAGCATAATGAAGAAACCCCTTCAAATACTTAGACTGACATTCACATTCACATACTAGGCTCTGAAAATGTTCAATGAAAAACGTGCCATACAAACTAATTTTAATACACTAAAAGGGAGGAGAAATTAGTTTCATCATCATAGTTTGCATCTTCAAAAAAAGACATTTTCAAGTGCTCAACAACCAAGAAACTCATTCTGTCTCCCGCCAAAGTCTTTATTAGAAAAACTTAAAAATTAACCTGTTTCTACTAACCTAGGCCAAAAGACATTACAACGATTTTGTTTTTGTTTTGTTATTTTGCCCCTAGAACAATTTGTTTCATATTATTTGGGGCGTGTGTCCATTACAACAAATTTAAAATCTTTGTTTTCCGACAAGAACCACATTAAGGTCTAAAATCCATTTCCACTCCTACAAAGAAACAAAGAGAGGCAAAAAAAAGAACCACCAAGTTACCACATTTGGCCAACTTTGACTCCACTTAAAAGTGTGTTTTAGCAGTTATGATGGCGGGGCAATTTTCTGGGTTTAGTTTCTTTTTCGTGGCCTTAACCGTCATATGGACATGGTCAAATTGTTCAAATGTGCCTTTGATTGAGATAACATTTGTCTAAAACTATCTGTGTTCATTTATTTGAAAAGAAAAAGAGAAGGACTGAGGAACAAAAAAGAAGAAAAAAAAAGTAAATGTTTTCTGTTTTGAGATTTCCCACCGACCTCTGGGAACTTGGTAGTTGTTATTTGTCTGCCAGTATTTTTTCGCCTCTTTTTTGTATGTCCCTGCGCTTCATGTGTAGCCATTATAAAGTTGAGCGACACAAATGGCCTCCCATTAGAAAATGAATGTAATTTCCCCCGATTTGAAATCACTGCAAGGAACATGATGTATCTATCAATTCCTTTGTTGTGGCGTGGTTAACAACCGACGACCCCACCGTTTTGGCTTGGCCAACTCTTACAACTGCTGAGCATGAAAGAACAACATGACCCAAATATGATGTGTTTCTAGCTTAGTTTTTCATTTTAAGTTTTCCTCTATGGCCAACTAGCTAAGCCAGTCATCAAGTTCTGACATGTGTTTGTATGCTTCTTTTTTTTTTTACAAATTTCTATTCTTAAAGTTTTCATTTTTATGCGAATTGTTTTTTTATGACTGCAATCTGCTTTAATGCGCCACTTGAATGATGACAATTTAACCTTAATCATATGTGGCGGACTTTTCTGTTTTCTATGCTTTTGGTTGCATTTTGCATTCTCTGTGTTTGTGCTATGTTAACTTTTGACTTATTTTCTCCGCGTTATTTCTATGGCTAAGACGACTGTTTGTAGGCAAGCTAAGCTTTTGCGCTTCAGATAATTTTTGGAAAAATAATAAATTTTTTTTTTCAAAATGAAAACTTTTGTTCAAAAGTGATTCTCGTGAAAGTTTTCCTTTGAGCTTCATAAAAAAGTCTTACTTATCACTCCCCTCTTCTCTGCCGACCGCCCCTTACTCTTATTATTAATAAATGCTAGACTTCATATCTCATCTCCACTTTTGTCTTCACGTATTTTGGGAACCATCCTACCACTAAACCGAACATATTTACCAAGTATGACAGTCTGAGGCTTAAATAAAAGTTATTATGTCTCAACTTCCGGACCAAGTGCGTAGAGTTCCGCTCAAACTGGATTTATTTACTTACCATGGCATTATGAGGTTCAAATAAAGGTTATTTGAGAATATAGCTCGAATCTGGTATCGACATTTGAGTCAAAAGTCTATCACCTAGAGAAAAATTGATAACAAACGTGCTCATTTCATTACCATACGGTATTAATAGCAAAGCACTACCGCATGGTATCAAAGCAATACCGCATTGTGGTTATACATATAAAATAAAATGATTAGTACCGTTTGGTACTGGTCTTATTAACTAACTGGTATTACGGTTAATACCAAACGGTTATTGGTTTAAGTACCGATTCTTGGTATTTAGCAATTAATTCTCAAAAGTGGTTTTCATATGAATATACCAACACAGCAACGTTTAGCACAAAAGGGACTTTATCAATATCTATTGGGTTGCCCAAACAGTAATTGCGGATTTTTCATATAGTCGGCGTTGACAAATTTTTTCACAGCTTGTGACTCTGTAATCGCATTCTTTATTCTGTCAGTTATCAGCTGTTACTTTTAGATTGCTTTAGAAAAAAAGTGTAAAAAAAGTATATATTTGATTAAAGTTCATTCTAAGTTTTATTAAAAATGCATTTACTTTCTTTTAAAAAATCCGCAATTACTTTTTGGGCAACCCAATAATATAAATAACTTCCTTAAAGTTTGTTCCTAGAGTGTTATTTCCATTTTTATCCCCTCCAACATAGCACCTCGTCTAAGACCCCATATTATAAATAAAATTAAATTTTTGTTTATTTGTCGGTATAGACTCAAAAACTTATGAACCGGTTACCTTGAAATTCCCGCAGATTGTGTAGATTGGTCTGGAAGGAAACATATGTTATATCATTTTTTTTTATATCGGGAGGGGGGCGGACCCTCCCCCTTGCCCCAAAAGTACTACCCAAAAATGAAAGTGGACCGATCGGGACAATATGGGATTTAAATGAAAGGTATTCAAGAGTAGTGAACGAATTTTATAATAAAAGTTGGATCCAAGTACCTAGGGGGCCGCCCCAGCCCCAAAAAATAGGTTTATTTCACGATCATGACAATATTGGACTCAAATGAAAGGTATTCGGGAGTAGATTACGAATATGGTCAGGAAGTAGGAATAGTCTTTATAATTTATTGATAACGGAAGGGAGCGGACCCTCCACCATTACCCCAAAAACAGCTACCAAAATCAAAAGTGGACCGATAATGACAATATGGGTATCAAATGAAAAGTATGCGGGAGTAGATAACGAATCTGGCATACAAATTCATGTCGAAGTATAGGAGGAGTCATCCCACCCCCACAAAAACGCTTAAAATGGGCACATTAGCCACTCACGGATATATGCGACTCGGTTTGTTTGTTGATTTTCTGGCAATTTTCGCATATTGTGTTGGTTGGTCTGGAAGAAAACATAGGCTATACAATTTTTCGGTATCGGAAGGGGAACGGACCCTCCCCCTTATACCAAAAACACAACCCAAAATCAAAATCACCCCACCCTCACAATAACGTCCCAATTGGTCACATTAGCCAAACACGGATATATGGGTCTCGGTTTGTTTTCCGTATAAAGTCAAAAACATCAGAACCGATGATATCGAAATTTCCGCATGTTGTATAGGTTAGTCTGGAAGGAAACATACTATACAATTTTTCGGTATCGGAAGGGGGACAGACCCTCCCCCTTATGCCAAAAACACAATCCAAAATCAAAAGTTGACCGATCGGGACAATATAGGTATCAAATGAAAGGTATTGGAGAGTTGAATACCAGTATGGTATCAAAATTTGAGTATAAGTACCGATCGGACCGCCCCAACCCCAAAACAAACATATTGGGCGTTCATTTGAATATGGGGCTCAAATGAAAGGTATTCGAGAGTATATTTCGAATCTGGCATACAAAATCAGATCGAGGTATAGGGTGTCACGCCACCCCTCAAAAATGCCTTTAGACTCATTATGACTATATGACCCCAGATCGGTTTATATGACAGTTATATCATGTTATGCACCGATTTCCACCATACTTAGCACAGTTGTTGGAAGTTATACCGAAACATGTCATGCCAAATTTCAGCCAAATCGGATAAAATTGCGCCCTCTAGAAGCTCAAGAAGCCAAGACCCAAGATCGGTTTAAATGGCAGCTATATCAAAACATGGACCGATTTGGCCTATTTACAATCCCAACCGACCTACACTAATAAGAAGTATTTGTGCAAAATTTCAAGCGCCCAGTTTTACTCCTTCGAAAGTTATCATGCTTTCGACAGACAGACGGATAATTCCAATAACTATACTGACCTCCTTCTTGCTTCCTTTCAGAAATAGCCCCATCTTCTCACGATCTGGATGCCCCCATAGGATTTTTTCTGTCCTACAGACCCTTTTGCTTTTCCACAATGTTGCATGCGCATTCGTCTCCCGCTCCTTTAACTCGGTCTGCGTCAACCCGAAAGGCTTTGGGTTAACCATGTTTATTGACTGCAGTCCTATGGCCTTCACCGCCAAATAGTCTGCCATTTCGTTTTGCCCTAACTCCGTTATGGCCCGGCACCCAAACAATGCTGATTTTTCCATCCTCAGAGAAGGCGGTCATCTCCTTCTTACACTGCGAGACTGTTCGTAACCTTACCGTCCTGGTTTTATTGCCCTTATGGCAATTTTACTGTCGGTAAAGATGTTCACACTCGACGTCCTCGCGTTAGTACCACACCACTTAACGCATTCCGTGATCGCCCGGATCTCCGCCTGCAAGACCGTATTATGGTCAGGCAGTCTAAAAAAGATCTCAGTCCCTGGGTTCTCAATGTAGAGCCCCAGGCCCACTCTGTCCTCTAGCTTTGATCCATTCGTGTAACATGATCTTCCAGATGGCAATACTAGGGTTCCGTCAATCCAAGACTTTGCCGCTGTTACCAGTGCCTCGCACTCGACTTCAAGATTCATCTCAGGTATCCGGTCGGAATCCTCTCCCCTTCCTTCCAGGTTTCTTATCGTCGCCTCGATTATACCGCGATGGTATGAGCTGATCCCATCCTCAATCCATTTTCCCATCGCCTTAAGTCTCATAGCCACAGTGGCTGCCTCACACTTAATCTGTATATCAAGGGGTCGGATATCTAGAATAGTCTCCAATGCCTTAGTGGGCATGGTCCTCATCGCTTCGGCTATGCCAAGACAACATGTTCTCTGAACCTGTTGTATGGTCCTTATGTTGCACTGTTTCTCCATAGCAGTCCACCAAACTAATGAGGCGTAAGAAAGGATTGGTCTAATCACGCTCCTGTAGAGCCAGTGGCCTATCCAAGAATTCACGGCCCATTTCGAGCTTACGGCCCATCTAATCACTCTCCTGTAGAGCCAGTAAACTATCCTCAGATTCAGATATTGAAATCGTCTTATTGAGGAAACGTGGTGCGTTAAATTGGCCCACCTTCGTCTTCCTCGTAAACAGGCATATTTCAGTCTTCTTTGGGTTAACATTAAGACCTCTGGGCCTAGCCCAGTCATATGCCATCTGCAAGACCCTTTCGACCCTTCTGCATAGCTCGTTCGGATACTTATCCCTTAGAAGTATCATAACATCTGCGTAGCAGACTCTTCAGTCAGCCTTCGTAATAGGTCATTTATGGCGGTCACCTATAGGAGTGGCGACAAAATGCCCCCTGTGTAGCGGACGGGTTCAAATCCCTCCTCAGTCAACATTCGTAATAGGTCATTTATGGTGGTCACCCATAGCAGTGGCGATAAAATGCCCCCCTGTGTAGCAGACGGGTTCAAATCCCTCCTCAGTCAGCCTCCGTAATAGGTCATTTATGGTGGTCACCCATAGAAGTGGCGATAAAATGCCCCCCTGTGTAGCAAACGGGTTCAAATCCCTCCTCAGTCAGCCTCCGTAATAGGTTATTTATGGTGGTCACCCATAGGAGTGGCGATAAAATGGCCCCCTGTGTAGCAGACAGGTTCAAATCCCTCCTCAGTCAGCCTCCGTAATAGGTCATTTATCGTGGTCACCCATAGGAGTGGGGATAAAATGCCCCCTGTGTAGCAGACGGGTTCAAATCCCTCCTCAGTCAGCATCCGTAATAGGTCATTTATGGTGGTCACCCATAGGAGTGGATTCTTACCTCTTAGAAGTATTATAAAATCGTCTGCTTAGCAGACCTCAGTCAGCATCCGTAATAGGTCATTCATGGTGGTCACCCAAAGGAGTGGCGATAAAATGCCCCACTGTGGCGTCTCATAGCTTTTCTCTTGTTTTAAATGCTTTTAATTGAAGTTCAACATTGCCCCGATCGATTTTAATATCCTCCTGCGGAATTTCGCAGTATATGACAGCCCACTAACACTTTGTGCTTAAGTTTGAATCAGGTTTTGAAGCAGCTCCTGGGGTATTGTCCCTAACTTTAATTGCCACATACATTCTCGTATCCCCAATATGTACCTCTAAATTGAATCCCACGTCACCCGCATCGTTATTTAAGTTCGATTAAAGTTTTTCGATTATTTCATTAAAAATGGGCGTTTCTTACATATCCCAGAAACTGTAGTTTGGAAAACTAAAGGGTGATTTTTTTGTGGTTAGGATTTTCATGCATTAGTATTTGACAGATCACGTGGGATTTCAGACATGGTGTCAAAGAGAAAGATGCTCAGTATGCTTTGACATTTCATCATGAATAGACTTACTAACGAGCAACGCTTGCAAATCATTGAATTTTATTGCCAAAATCAGTGTTCGGTTCGAAATGTGTTCATTCACCGTAACGTTGCGTCCAACAGCATCTTTGAAAAAATACGGTCCAATGATTCCACCAGCGTACAAACCACACCAAACAGTGCATTTTTCGGGATGCATGGGCAGTTCTTGAAGGGCTTCTGGTTGCTCTTCACTCCAAATGCGGCAATTTTGCTTATTTACGTAGCCATTCAACCAGAAATGAGCCTCATCGCTGAACAAAATTTGTCAAAATTTGAACACATTTCGAACCGAACACTGATTTTGGTAATAAAATTCAATGATTTGCCAGCGTTGCTCGTTAGTAAGTCTATTCATGATGAAATGTCAAAGCATACTGAGCATCTTTCTCTTTGACACCATGTCTGAAATCCCACGTGATCTGTCAAATACTAATGCATGAAAATCCTAACCTCAAAAAAATCACCCTTTATAAGTATTAGTGGAAAAATTTTTCTTAAAGAAAAAAATTCTTAAATTTAGTAAACCAAATACTAAATTTAAGTAACATTCTTCGAAAAAGTATTTTTTTTTATTTCTGGGCTATGAGGTCACCCACCACCATGTGAAGACCATCAATCGGTAGTGTTATAACCTGCTTGGCTTCTACCGACCAATTGCAACATAATCCTCTGGCAATTGCTAAATATCTCCTAAACAATTGACCATAATTTAAGGTGAACGAGAAGAAATTATTGTATTTAGATACACGCGATGTACAATTTAATGAAGATATGTTAAATGGCATTAGATAGGAGATCTGCCAAAAGTCAGTACGGCAAAGCCAAGGCTGAATGGCCTGGCCACCAACCACATACCACACAAACATACATGTCCACCTTCAAGCAGATATTTTAATAACATAAATACGCCAAATTGGAAATTGCAATCGATGGACAATGCTGACACCAAAACCATTTAAAACCGTTTAAATGCCATATATTTGAAGTCATGTAATTACAGACAATTGACTTGAGTTGAATTGACCACCACCGCAACCCAACACCATCAACAACCAACGTTCTTCTTATTTAGACTGGAGTATGGAGTAACAATAGGCCAGGACATAAAAACTCGGCTACCCCAATGCTAAAACTGCACAATTGGACAATTGGCCAACTATGCTAGAGCCATAAACCATGACCAAACACTGACTCTGCCTTTGGCTTTAGCTTTAGCTTTACAAGAACACTGATATCCATCCCATCTCTTAACTAACCCCACATGATGATGTGAGCAGCAGATTGTAAGCTAAACCGCGGCCCACATACTTCGAGTGGAATATGTCCCAAAGTGGAAATACAAGATTCGTTGAATCAGATATCGCGGCAGCCGCCAGCCGCTGCAAATGCCGCATTGCAATGTTTGTTTTAATAAACAAATCAATTGCCCGCCAAATGACACATTTTCTGTATTGTTGCCAATGCTATCATGTTTTAAGTCTTGGCTCTATGTCTTTGTTTTTCTACAGCTCTCTTTCTGCGAAGGACACACATTTTGAAGTTAACAAAACTGGACCCAGAGCGAAAGAGAGATAAACAAATGAAAATAAATCTTTTATTGAAATTCAATGGAGTATCGAAAACTTGCAGATGCGTAAATTTTGCCTACAAACAGAAAATTTTTAAAAACTAATGGGGGGAAAATGTTTTTGGTTTGGTTTTTCCTTTGATATGTTAGCCAATATTTTTTGTTATTGCTCAAAAATGTGGCTAAACATGTTTAGTTTGAAATTGTTACCTCTTTTTGCTGTTGTAGCCCAATTCAATGTTGCATACTCTATTCAGAGTTGAATTATTGCTAGTTTAGTACACTTAACAAAAATATTGAATTTTGGAAGAGCCAATCACTAAAATTGGCTCTTCCAAAAAGCCTACAGACCCATACATCCATCCAGGAACAGGCGAATAAATTGTGTGTCGCATGACATACATATACTCCCATACGCCACTCCTATGGGTGACCACCATAAATGACCTATTACGGATGCTGACTGTAGAGGGATTTGAACCCGTCTGCTACACAGGGGGGCATTTTATCGCCATTCCTATGGGTGACCACCATAAATGACCTATTACGGATGCTGACTGAGGAGGGATTTGAACCCGTCTGCTACACAGGCTGGCATTTTATCGCCACTCCTATGTGTGACCACCATAAATGACCTATTACGGATGCTGACTGAGGAGGGATTTGAACCCGTCTGCTACACAGGGGGCCATTTTATCGCTACTCCTATGGGTGAGGGGGCCATTTTATCGCTACTCCTATGGGTGGCCATTTTATCGCCACTTCTATAGGTAACCACCATAAATGACCTATTACGGATGCTGACTGAGGAGGGATTTGAACCCGTCTGCTACACAGGGGGCCATTTTATCGCCACTCCTATGGGCGACCACCATAAATGACCTATTACGGATGCTGACTGAGGAGGGATTTGAACCCGTCTGCTATACAGGGGGCCATTTTATCGCCACTCCTATGGGTGACCACCATAAATGACCTATTACGGAAGCTGACTGTAGAGGGATTTGAACCCGTCAGCTACACAGGGGGCATTTTATCGCCACTCCTATAGGTGACCGCCATAAATGACCTATTACGAAGGCTGACTGAAGAGAGATTTGAACCCGTCTGCTACGCAGACGATGTTATAATACTTCTAAGGGCTAAGGATCCGAACGAGCTATGCAGAAGAGCCGAAAGGGTCTGGCATATGGCATATGACTGGGCTAGCCCCAGAGGTCTCAACGTTAGCCCAGAGAAGACTGAAATATACCTGTTCACGAGGAAGTTTCCTATTTAACGTTTCCTCAATAAGTCGATTTCGATATCCGACAAGGTCAAATACATAAGTGTTATCTTGGACAGGAGACTGAATTGGAAGTGTCACATTCAGGAGCGTACTGAGAAGGCTCACAAATGTTGGTCAATATGTAGACGGCCCGCAGGCTCGAAATGGGGCCTGAATCTGAGGATAGTTCACTGGCTCTACAGGAGAGTGATTAAACCGGCCGCAGGCTCGAAATGGGCCGTGAATCCTTGGATAGTCCACTGGCTCTACAGGAGCGTGATTAGACCAATACTTACTTACGCCTCAGTAGTTTGGTGGACTGCTATGGAGAAAAAGTGCAACATAAGGACCATACAACAGGTTCAGAGAACATGTTGTCTTGGCATAGGCGGATAGATGAGGACCACGCCCACTAGGGCACTGGAGACTATTCTAGATATCCGACCCATTGATATACAGATTAAGTGTGACGCAGCTACTGCGGCTATGAGACTTGAGGCGATTGAAGAATGGATGGAGGATGGGAGCAGTTCATATAATCGCGGCGGTATAATCGAGGCAACGATAGGAAAACTGGAGGGAAGGGAAGAGGTTTCCGATCGCATACCTGAGACGGCACTTGAGGTCGAGTGCGAGGCACTGATACCAACGGCACAGTCTTGGACTGACGTAACCCTAGTATTGCCATCTGGAACATCATGTTACACGGATGGATTAAGGCTAGAGGGCAGAGTGGGACTGGTGGTCTTGAGAACCCAAGGACTGAAATCTGTTTAGACTGCCTGATTATAATACGGTCCTGCAGGTGGAGATCCGGGCGATTAGGAATGCGTCAGGTGGTGTGGTGCTAAAGCGAGGTCGTCGAGTGTGAACATATTTACCGACAGTTTAATGGCCATAAGGGCCATTAACTGTCCGGATCTCCGCCTGAATCCGGTCCTGCAAGCGGAGATCCGGGCGATTTAGGAATGCGTGAGGTGGTGTGGTGCTTAACCGAGGACGTTGAGTACGAACATCTTTACGGCTGTTAAATGGCCATAAGGGCTATAACAACCAGGACGGTAAGATCACGAACAAGCTTGGAATGTAAGAAGTAGATTAACGCCTTCTCTGAGAATGCAAAATTCGCATCGTTTGGGTGCTGGGTCATAATGGAGTAGGGAAATGAAAGGGCAGACGTTTTACCGCTGAAGGCCAGAGGACTGCAGTCTACTACTTGGACTACTTGGTTAACCCGAAGCCTTTCGGGTCGACGCAGTCCGAGTTAAGGGAGTGGGCGACGAATGCGCATGCAACATTGTGGAACAGCGAAACGGTCGATAGGACGGCGAAAATCCCATGGGGATATCCAGATCGTGAGAAGACGAGGCTTTTACTGAAAGGAAGCAAAAAGGAGGCCAGTATAGCTTTTGGTATCATAACGGGACACCTAGAACTACGAGCTCACTTATGCAAAATCGGTGTGGCAAGTGATAGGAAGTGTAGAGTATGTGGGGAAGATGATGAGACGTTGTAGCATTTCCTATGTCATTGCCCTGCTTTCGGGCTAAAAGACACCGGTATTTAAGTGTGGACACAATACGAGCCAACTTGGGGGCGTGATATGGAAAAAAATTGGGGATTTTGTAACCAGCACCAAATACAATACACAACTTAGATTTTCTGTTTCGATGCTACTTTTTCAGTATTTAAGGCGCACAACAAGCCGATTACCGGCTTAGGTGGGGCGGATTAACATCCGCACCCTCTTTTCAACCTAACCTATAAAAGGCGCATTTGTTGTCCGATTTTCGCTGCCATAGAAGCCAATCTCTCGGTTTAAGGTCTTGGGTCTTGGGCATATAGACCGGTCTCTCGATATAAGGTCTTGGGCCCTTAAAAGCGCATTTGTTGTCCGATTTTGCTGAAATTTAGCACAAAGGGTTGTGTTGTGCCCCTCGACATTTTACTGCAATTTGGCCTAGATCGGTCCAGATTTGGATATAGCTGCCATATAGACCAGTCTCTCGATTTAAGGTCTTGGGCTCATAAAAGGCGTATTAATTGTCCGATTTAGCCGAAGTTAAGCACAAAGGGTTGTGTTAGGCTCTTCGACATTTTTCTAAAATTTGGCTCAAATCGATCCAGATTTGGATATATAGATATACTGATCTCTCGATTTAAGGTCTTGGCCCCATAAAATACGCAATTATTGTCCGATTTTGCCGAATAATGGTACAGTGAGTTGTGTGGGGCCCTTTGACATCCCTCTTTAATTTGTCCCAAATTGGTTTTCGAAATATTTCTGCAATTTGGATCAAATTGGTCCAGATTTGGATATAGAGGCCATATGGACCGATCTCTCGATTTAAGGTTTTGGCCCCATAAAATACTCATTTATTGTCCAATTTCACACGAAATTTGGTACAGTGAGTTGTGTTAGGCCCTTTGATATCCCACTTCAATTTGGCCCAGATCGGCTCAGATTTGGATATAGCTGCCATATCGACCGATTTCTCGATTTAAAGTCTTAGCCCCATAAAATATACATTTTTAATCCGATTTCGCTGAAATTTGACTCTTTGACTTATGTTAGGGGTTTCGACATTCGTGTTGTATATGGTATAGATCGGTCTATATGTGGATATAGTTATCAAAAAGACCAATATTTCGTTCTACAAAACTGAACAATGACTTGTACTTATTAGAACACTCAATGTCCTTATCGAATTTGGTCCAAATCGGACCATATTTCGATATAGCTGCTATGAGGGCATAAATTATGCATTTTTCACCGGATTATGACGAAAGGTGACTTGCATATGGTGGATGTGGTGGGTATCCAAAGTTCGGTGCGGCCGAAATTTACGCCTTTTTAGTTGTTTTATTTTGTTTTTGCACTTATTTTTAAGGTCATTTTGTTACTATCAAATCGAAAAGCCAACAAAAAAACCCCTTTAAATAGCCTCGACAATGTGGTGTGCTGGAGTGTATAGGATAGGCCACATCTATCGGTGTTTCGGCCTTTGCCAGAGGCCACATCAGGTTGCAATGCCACGAAAAGTTTACATGCTCTACTTACTCACTAATTTGTGGGCAGTGTAATGGAAAAAACATGTTTTAGAAAGAAACTTTGGAAACTTTGTCAGTAAATTTCTCTTATAGTACAGTAGGAAAATATTAAAATCCAACAGTCAAAGTCTCTTCAAACATATATCTAACATCAGGAACACACACAATGCCAACAACTTGTCATGCAGACAATCTTTGTTTGCCATAGAATAACCTTTCAATCTTCTTCCATTACACTGCTCACTAACTATTGAGTAGAAGCATACAATCTTTTAGTGGTTTTACAACCTGATGAGACCTCTGGCAAAGGCCGAAATTGCGATCGTTACAAATCCAATCCTATTTTATTTTATTTTATTTTATTTTATTTTATTTTATTTTATTTTATTTTATTTTATTTTATTTTATTTTATTTTATTTTATTTTATTTTATTTTATTTTATTTTATTTTATTTTATTTTATTTTATTTTATTTTATTTTATTTTATTTTATTTTATTTTATTTTATTTTATGTTATTTCATTTTATGTTATTTTATTTTATTTTATTTTATTTTATTTTATTTTATTTTATTTTGTTTTATTTTATTTTATTTTTATTTTATTTTATTTTATTTTATTTTATTTTATTTTATTTTATTTTGTTTTATTTTATTTTATTTTATTTTATTTTATTTTATTTTATTTTATTTTATTTTAATTTATTTTATTTTATTTCATTTTATTTTATTTTAATTTATTTTATTTTATTTCATTTTATTTTATTTTATTTTATTTTATTTTATTTTATTTTATTTTATTTTATTTTATTTTATTTTATTTTATTTTATTTTGTTTTATTTTATTTTGTTTTATTTTATTTTGTTTTATTTTAATTTATTTTATTTTATTTTATTTTATTTTATTTTGGGTTTTTTTATTTTATTTTATATCTTTTGTTCGTCCTTTAAAGCACTAAATTTTTTTTCGAGTGTAATTACTTTTGCATATGTTGCATTCAATAATGTCGAGGCCGATGATGATGCTGACTATGCTATTGCTGATTCTTTGTCTTAGATACACTTTTTATTTTAACAACGTCATTATTAATGTTGGCAGCACATGTAAAAGCCATGGAGAAAATTGAGGGCCACTATAAGTGCAACGAAAGGTACCCCTTTAACAATGATATTCACAAAGGAAATTTTTGAATCATTACATGGCAACATCAACCTTACAACCAAAGGAAATATCTTCAAAGGCCTTTCAAGGTTTTTCTATTTGAATGGCATGACTCCTTCACACAAGGGGGCATATGATAATGAGAGGAATCTGGAGAAAAGACTTGAAATATTTGGGAACTTGTTATGATGGTAAAAAAAAGCGAGGGAAGCCACATGCAGATAATATTTGAAGTACTTGGGAGAAGGTGGTCTATTTTCTTTTAATTGCAGAAAATGGCATAAAAAAATTATAAAAATTAAAAAAAAATTAAAAATTGTGGTTCATCGTCTTTTGTTAATAATAATTCAGAAATCTATTAATTAACATCCCTATGATTAAAAATGTCACTTGAAATTCCCAAAAATTATTATATTTTTAGCATAATTTTCTTTTCCAGTTTTAATCCTTTTTAAAGCCTTCCTTAATGTCTTATCCTTAAGCTCTGCTTTCCGGTGCCCCAAAATCAAGTTCTCTGCACTACATTGTGCACCATATATATTTTTTGTTGTTTAACCAAATCCTATAAGGCAACATTTCCTTGCAGGTTTTCAAACTTTGCAGTTCTTCGCATTTGAGAATGACGATGATCGGCGGCAGCCTTACTGTTATTGTATTTGACCGCTATATTCATATAAGAAAAATTGTTCATGATTATTGAGTTTTTTTTCTGCTTTACGCTTGGCACTCCAAAAAAAAAAAAAAAAAAAAAAAGAAGAAGAAAACGCTGACTGCTGACCAGGCCAATATTTATCGCTCGCACATGTTGTGCTGTTGTTGTTAGTTCGGGCACTAGCTTTTGATTGAGTATGGATGGTAGTTGGTTAGTGTTTGGTATAGTGCAGTGTGGTGGATTGTGGATATGTTTTTCCTTTTTTGCAATTGTTTTTCTTTTTTAGATTTTTTATATTTTATATTTTTAAGAAGACTCACTGCATCTCCTCATTCAGGTTCTTTGCTATAACATCATCGTTGAGACATTGCAATCTTTTGCCGAAGATGGAAAAGTGAGGAAATGCTTTTGTGGAACACATATGGGTGTTTGCTAAAAATCTTGTATTCAAAGAAAATTTGTTTTAATATTAAGGAAATTTTCTTTTATAATGTTCTCTTTACAGAAAATTTTCTTCTTATTTAGAGAAAATAGGTTAACCCGGCCCTCTTTACTGCCCCTTCATTAACACCACGCGGAAAATATGTTTCTTACTTACTATATATCGTATATAATTCACCAGAATCATTTGGAGGCCACCGTGGCGTAGCATGTCCGCCTTTGACGCCGAACGCCTGAGTCCAAATCCCGCCGTGAACTACAGAAAAAAATTTCATCGGTGGTTATCTCCTTACAAATGCTGGCTAGATTTGTGAGATATCCTGCCATGTTAAAACTTTTCTACCAAGTGTTGTGGCAAAGGTATGCCGCTGGGACACGGAGGCCCCTTATCATTGAACTTAAACATTAATCGGACTGCACTCATTGATATGAGAGAAGTATCCCCTGTTCCTTTATGCAATGCTTATGGGCAAAAATTTTGCATTTGTGGTGCCGAGATTGTGATTTACCCCTTCCTGGCACTTGTGTAGAAATTTGAATGTTCACACTTTACTTAAAAATATCTAAACATCTTTCATTTGAGTCCCATATTGTCATGGTCGGTATATATGTCCGATTTGAGGTTGGGCTGGACGCTCCCATAAGCAGCCCTACCCAAATTTTGATACCAAATATTTGTTTTTATGTAACTGTTAAAGTGAAAAAAAAGTTCGCTTGAATCGCCTCACCCGTCTCCAAAATCCTGCATTTTTGAAAATTCTTGCGAGGGGGAGGGTCCGCTCCCCCTTTAGGTAGCATATGTTGTGTTAATACTTAGGTATTAGGAGGTAGGGGGCCCAGATTAGCTTTGCAGGAAAAAAAAAGTTCGCTTTAATCGCTTCATCCGTCTCCAAAATCCTGCGTTTTTGAAAATTTTGACGAGGGGGAGGGTCCGCTCCCCCTTAAAGTAGCATATGTTGTGGTAAAACTTCTTAGGGTTAGGGTGTCCAGATTAGTTTTGCAGAAAAAAAAGTTCGCTTGAATGGCCCCACCCGTCTCCAAAATCCTGCGTTTTTGAAAATTTTGGCAAGAGGGGGGGGGGGGGGGGTCCGCTCCCCCTTTAAGTAACAAATATTGTGTTAATAATTCTTAGGGGTAGGAGGTCCAGATTAGTTTTGCAGAAAAAAAAAGTTCGCTTGAATGGCCTCATTCGTCTTCAAAATCCTGCGTTGTTGAAAATTTTGGCAAGGGGGAGGGTCCGCTCCCCCTTCAAGTACGAAATGTTGTGTTAATACTTCTTAAGGGTAGGGGGTCCAGATTAGCTTTGCAGGCAGCCAAAAGTGTTTTTGAGCTTAGCGAAAACCCAAGGAAAACTAAAATCTTCCTATTTACGAGGCAGAAGGAGGTGGACCAATTTGAGGTGCCACGTTTACCTCCACAGGAATATTTTGATATCCGACAAGGTCAAAGACTTTGGAGTGATCTTGGATGGGAAATTGAACTGGAAATGCTACATTCGAAATCATACTAAGAAGGCTCACATATGTTACGCACTATGTAAATTGGCCCTAAGCTTAAAATGGGGCCTGAATCCGAGGAAAGGCTATCGGCTCTGCACGTCATTTGAACAATACCGAATATCGCCACAGTTGTTTGGTGGAGATGTAAGAGATCCGGCTCATAGATTAAGTATGAGGCAGCCTACAAGACTTAATACGACGGGAGAGTGGGTAGAAGCAAGAAGCAAGTCATAGCATCATTGTATAATCGAGGCGAAGATAGGAAACCTGCATAAATTGGAAGAAGTTTCTGTTCGAATATTTGGGGAGACACTTTAGGTAGAGTGCAAGGCAGCACTGTCAGCGCCATGGTCTTGGTGTGACGAAACTCTGGCAGTGCCATCTGGCACATCATGCAACACGGATGGATCAAAACTTTAAGACAGAGAAGGGCTGGGGGACTACATTGAGAACCCAGAGGCTGAGATCAGTTTCTGACTGTCTAACCATAATACGGTCCTGCAGGAGGAGACCCCGGCGATCACTGTATGGGTTATGTGGTATGGTGATAACACAAGGACATCTAGTTTGAATATCTTTACTCACCATCCTTACCGCCAGATGGAAGGAGTGTAGGAAAGAGATTAACGGCTTCTCTGAGAATTTTTTTTTTTTAATTTTATTTCTATTACAACTGAGTATAAAGCTCATCTAGTAATTTTACTATGGCACGACCTGCATCATTTGGGAGTTCGGCAACAACGGAGTAACTGGGGAACGAAGGAGCAGACGAATTAGCCATAGGAGCTAGAGTATTGGCGAATCTTAAACCTTTCGGGGCAAGTTAAAGGCGTCAATGAACATTCCATTAAAGAACAATGACAAACTTCTCACATATCAATGAGTGCTGTCCGATTCAAGTACACCCGAGTACTACACCTCTTTGGAGAGAAGTTTTTACATAGCATAGTACCTTACAAATGTCATCACCATTAGGAGCAGATAACCACCGCCGAAAATGTTTGCTAATATTCTCGCCAGATTACGAACCCACTCGTTCAAAGGCGGACATGCTATCCTCAGAGCCACTATGTCCTCCTTAGGAATATAGAATGCCAAATAATAAAGGATTTTGTGAGCAGCTCGGTCTCTCTCCCCTAACCCTAAGTTTCAAAAACTCCTCCTCTCGTTGATTGGTGGTGCGATTCAAGCAAAATTATGTTTGCACGCCTATGGTAACTCAAAAGCGCACTAAATTTTAGATTATTTGCTTGGGGGAACGCCCTATACCAAAACCCACCCTATCGGACAAGTTAGGTTAGGTTGAAAAGAGGGTGCGAATATTAAACCGCCCCATGCCAATATGGATATACACCTAACTTAGTAATCGGCTTGTTGTGCGCTCTACGTCTAAACACGTAACGGACATGTTAACTATTGAGACAACATGGGTATCAAAGAAAAGGTAGTTAAGAGTAGAGTACGAACTTGATTTAACCGTATGTGCCAGGGGGTCCCCCAATACCAAACTGTATACCGAAAGGGACAATATGGGACTCAAAATACAGGTATTTGGAAGTAGAATGCGAAAGTTAAATACAAAAATTTGGGGCCAAATCCCCCACTCCAAAACGAAAGGAATTTTATAGTAGAATACTAAAAATTGGGGTTTATTCCCAGAAGGTTCGCCCTACTCCAAAATTATGACCCAAATGGACATGTATAGCGAATGGGGTAGTATGGGACTCAAACGAAAGGTATTTAAGAGTAGAATACATAACTTATATAGAAATTTGAGGTCAAGTCCCAGAGGGACCGCAACACTTAAAATGCCCACCAAAACGGAAATTGTCCGATTGGGATATTATGAGACTCTATCGAAAGATATTTTAGAGTAGAATATGAAACCCCCAAAATGATTCCACAAATTCACATGTACACCGAACGAGACAATATGGGATTCTCACCACCATAGAGGGTATACTAATCTAGTCATAACTTTTGTAACACTTCCAAATATTGATCTGTCACCCCATAAAGTGTGTATATTCTTTAGTTGATCTAGCCATGTCCGTCGGTCCGTCCCACTGTCTATAGATATCGCGATAGCGGTCGAACGAATAAAGATATCCGCTTAAAATTTTGCACAAA
Organism: Stomoxys calcitrans; assembly: GCF_963082655.1. NCBI lineage: Eukaryota > Metazoa > Arthropoda > Insecta > Diptera > Muscidae > Stomoxys > Stomoxys calcitrans. The sequence goes on along the minus strand of NC_081553.1, from coordinate 43,607,579 downwards.
TACTTCTTATTTGTAAGTCGATGGGGATCGCTAACGGGCCTTATCAGTTCAGATTTGGATATAGCCTTCATATAAACCGATCCCTAGATTCAAGAACTTGTGCCCCTAGAAACCTCAATTTTTCTCCGATTTGGATGGAATTTTACAAGGAGTGTTTCATTATAACTTCCTATCTCCGTGGTAAATATGATTCAATTGGGTCTATAAGCTGGTATACCTCCCATATAAACCAAACTCATGATTTTACCTCTTGAGCCTCTGATTGCCACAATTGTTATCAGATTTGGCTGGAATTTCGCTCTTTCGATGAGGCTTCTAGGGTCGCTAGGAACATAAATTTTAGGCAAATTTGTGTAAATTTTAAGGAGAGTCCATGGTTGTGGACCCGTACGAACTTAACGTGTTTTTACTTGTGTTGACTTGTCTGAGACGAATACCATATTTTATCCCACTTAAGCTTATACCCTCCACCATAGGATGGGGGTATACTAATTTCGTCTTTCTGTATGTAACACCTCGAAATATGTATTCTTGATCGTCATGTCATTTTAAGTCGATCTAGCCATGTCCGTCCGTCCGTCTGTCTGTCGAAAGCACGCTAACTTTCGAAGGAGTGAAGCTAGCCGCTTGAAATTTTGCACAAATACTTTTTATTAGCGAAGGTCGGTTGGGACTGTAAATCAGCCAAATCGGTCCATGTTTTGATATAGCTGCCATAAAAACCGATCTTGGGTCTTGACTTCTTGAGCCTCTAGAGGGCGCAATTCTCGTCCGATTTGGCTGTCATTTTGCACGTGGTGTTTTGGTATCACTTCCAACAACTGCGCTAAGTATGATTCAAATCGGTCCATGTTTTGATAGAGCAGCCATATAAACCGATCTTGGGTCTTGACTTTTTGAGCCTCTAGAGGGCGCAATTCTCATCCGATTTAACTGAAATTTTGCATGAGATGTTTTGTTATGACTTCCAATAACTGTGGTAAGTACGGCATAAATCGGTATAAAACCTGATATAGCGGCCATATAAACCTATCTGGGATCTTGACTTCTTGAGCCTGTACAGGGCGCATTTCTCATCCGATTTGGGGGAAATTTTGTACAACGGCTTCTATCATGACCTTCAACATACGTGTCTAATATGATCTGAATCGATCAATAGTTTGATACAGCTCCCATGTAAACCTATCTCCCGATTTAGTTTCTTGAGCCCCTACTAGGCGCAATTCTTATCCGAATGAACTGAAATATTGCACAATGACTTCTAGAATGTTCAGCATTCATTTATGGTCCATATCGGACTATAATTTGATAAAGCTCCAATAGCGTAACAGTTCTTATTCAATATTTTTTGTTTGCCTGAAAAGAGATGCCTCGACAAATGCGATCCATGATGGAGGGTATATAAGATTCGGCCCGGCCGAACTTAACACGCTCTTACTTGTTTAGATCAATAAGTCTTTCTGGTAGTTTGTTTGAAATTTATGAGGGAGATTGTTGCTTGGTGCCAATTACCCCCTCTTTAGGAAAAAGACCGTTCTAACATCCCTTCATAACTTATGTAAAAAGAATTTGAGCCATTCTTGCAATGTTCTATCCTGAATAATGTAGAGACACCCTATCTGTGTATCTGAATCTTAGGAACTGTCCACCTCTACATTGTGCACGTCCTTTGTCCCTTTGTTTTTAATCCAAATTTTCGTCGAAATTTTGTATTAAAGAAATTATATAAAAATTTTCTTTTCTATATAGTCCTCCATTTAATCCTCCATATATCTCTTGTTGGCGGAATGCTGCGTGCATGTGTTGTTGCACATTGCGGTCTTTTAAATATTTTTCTATTTCTTTGGAGATTTTTCTTCCTTAGTTTTTCTACTGTCATGCCTTAATGTTTTGCTTTTCTTCTTTTCTAAATTGGTGTCTTAAACTTGATTTTGTAACAGTTCTTTCATTCTTGGCTAACTGAGTGTCTCTATGTGTAAGCAGCGCCCCCCCCCCCCCCCCCCCCCCCCTCTCCAGTGCCTAACAAAAGCAATGCCCAGCACGGTAGTGACTAAGCTGACTGACTGGCTAAGTTGCTTTGGTAATGCAACATGTTGGACGTTCGTTCATCTGTGGCCATAAAGTGTTTTTTTTTTTGTATTCCTCTCCCCAGTGCCATGTGTCGCTGGACGGGAAACCAGCATCAGCTACAGCATTTTATTCCTAGTTTTTCATCTTCTTTTGCCTGGTCAAAGATTTATAGGCTGAAAAACAACAACAGCCATAGAACAGAAAAACCGCATCATTCTTTGGTTGTTGTTCCATATTTTTTTGTTGCCAGCTTTAGATTTTGCATTGACTGCATAACCATTCTTGGAGGCAGTGCAACGTTTTTGGTTATAAGGTGTGAGATTTGGGTTGTGTTCCACATTGTCACCATAGTCTTGGCCATTGCGTTTTTCCTGCCTGCCAAGTGTTTGGCTTGACTTTGGAGCCTTTGCTGCCTCTGCCGCCATTGCCAATGTTTTGACTGAGTTGTTGTGGCAGGTTTTCCTGTGGCAGCACATAATGACAACAATGCGACAAAATTGTAACTTGTTGTGACACTGAATCCCGGTTTTATGACAAGTTTTTTTGCCTACTTGTTCTGGCTTGATTTTTCTAACGTTGTTTCGAAGTTTTTGCTGTGGTGGCAGCTTCCTTTAATCTGTTATGGTTGTTGCTTTGAATTTTTGTTTAATATGGTATGGTAAGGCTTTTCGATTATTTCCCTGCAACATTGTTAAACTAATTTTGTGTGATTTAATTTCATTACTTGTGTGTGGCCTTGCAATTAATCATCATCTATCAGCGGATGTTATTTTACTCAAGACACATTATTTTGAAAGAAGCTGTTGGAGTTCTTCAAAAACTTTTTGATTAAAAATCCAGTTTTTTTCTTTCCTTTTAATGGCTTTATTCACTTGCCATATTTCCTGGGGGGGCAATTAAAAATCAAGAACCAATCAAGAAAATGAACGAAATAACAAGTAAAAGGCGTTCAACTAGGCCGGGCCGAACTTTTGATACCCACCACCTCGAGTATATATGTAAACCACCTTTCATCAAAATCCGGTGAAAATTGCATATCTTATGTCCCATGGCAGTTATATAGAAATATTTTCCGATTTGGACCAAATACTATTGGGTTGCCCAAAAAGTAATTGCGGATTTTTCATATAGTCGGCGTTGACAAATTTTTTCACAGCTTGTGACTTTGTTATTGCATTCTTTCTTCTGTCAGTATTCAGCTGTTACTTTTAGCTTGCTTTAGAAAAAAAGTGTAAAAATAGTATATTTGATTAAAGTTCATTCTAAGTTTTATTAAAAATGCTTTTACTTTCTTTTAAAAAATCCGCAATTACTTTTTGGGCAACCCAATAATAATTACAACACGGATGTCGAAAAGCCTAACATAAGTCACTGTGACAAATTTCAGTGAAATCGGATTATAAATGCGCCTTTTATGGGGCCAACACTTTAAATCGATATATCGCTTTACATGGCAGCTATATCCAAATCTGGACCGATCTGGGCCAAATTGAAGAAGAAGAGCCTAACACAACTCACTGTCTCAAATTTCAGCGACATCTGACAATAAATGCGCCTTTTATGGCCCCAAAACCTAAAACCGAGAGATCGGTCTATATGGCAGCTATATCCAAATCATTACCGATCTGTGTCATATTTAAGGAAGATGTCGAAGGGCCTAAGACAACTCACAATCCCAAATTTCAGCAAAATCAGATAATAAATGTGGCTATTATGGGAGTAAGACCCTAAATCGGAGGATCGGTCTATATGGCAGCTATATCCAAATCTGGACCGATCTGGGCCAAATTGACTAAGAATGTGGAGTAGCCTAACACAACTCACTGTCCCAAATTTCAGCAAAATCGGATAATAAATGTGGCTTTTATGGGCCTAAGACCCTAAATCGGAGGATCGGTCTATATGGCAGCTATATCCAAATCTGAACCGATCTAGGTCAAACGGAAGAAGGATGTCGAAAGGCCAAACACAACTCACTGTTCGAAATTTCAGCAAATTCGGATAATAAATGTGGCTTTTATTGGCCTAAGACCATAAATCGGCGGATCGGTCTGTATGGCAGCTATATCCAAATCTGGACCGATCTGAGCCATATTGATGAGGGATGCCGAGGGGCCTAACATAACTCACTGTCCGAAATTTTAGCAAAATCCGACAGCAAATGTGGCTTTTATGGACCTAAGATCCTAAATCAGTCTATATGGGGGCTATATCAAGATATAGTCCGATGTAGCCCTTCCTCGAACTTAACCTGCTTATGGACAAAAAAGAATCTGTGCAAAATTTCAGCTCAATATTTCTATTTTTAAAGACTGTAGCGTGATTTCAACAGACAGACGGACGGATATGTCTAGATCGTCTTAGATTTTTACGCTGATCAAGAATGGCAAAATGAATATACCCCCATCCTTCGGTGGTGGGTATATTTGTATACCACCATAGGATGGAGGTATACTAATTTCGTCATTCTGTTCGTAACTCCTCGAAATATTCGTCTAAGACCCCATTCTTGATCGTCATTCTTGATGACATTTTAAGTCGAACTAGCCATGTCCGTCCGTCTGTCTGTCAAAAGCACGCTAACTTTCGAAGGAGTAAAGCTAGCCGCCAGAAATTTTGCAAAATACTTTTTAGTGGAGGTCGGTTGGGATTGTAAATGGGCTGTATCGGTCCACGTTTTGATATAGCTGCTATATAAACTAATCTGGGGTCTTGACTTCTTGAGCCACTAGAGGACGTAATTATTATCCGATTTGTCTGAAATTTTGCATGAGGTGTTTTGTTATGACTTCCAACAACTGTGGTAAGAATGATTCAAATCGGTCTATAATCTGATATAGCTGCCATATAAACCGATCTGGGGTCTTGACTTCTTGAGCCACTAGAGGACGCAATTATTATCCGATTTGGCTGAAATTTTGCACGAGGTGTTTTGTTATGACTTCCAACAACTGTGCTGAGCGTGGTTCAAATCGGTCCATAACATGATATAGCTGCCGTATATACCGATCTGGGGTCTTGACTTCTTGAGCCTCTAGAGGACTAAATTATTATCCGATTTGTAGAAAATTTGGCATGAGGTGTTTTGTTATGACTTTCAACAACTGTGCTGAGTATGGTTTAAATCGGTCCATAATCGGATATAGCTGCCATATGTACCGATCTGGGGTCTTGACTTCTTGAGCCACTAGACGACGCAAGTATTATCCGATTTGGCTGAAATTTTGCATGAGATGTACTGTTATAACTTTCAACAACTGTGCTGAGTATGGTTTAAATCGGTCCATAACATGATATAGCTGCCATATAAACCGATCTGGAGTCTTGACTTCTTGAGCCTCTAGAGGACGCAATTATTATTACCGATTTGGCTGTAATTTTGCATGAGGTGTTTTGTTATGACTTTCAACAACTGTGCTGAGTATGGTTTAAATTGGTCTATAAACTGTTATAGCTGCCATATAAACCGATCTGGGGTCTTGACTTCTTGAGCCTCTAGAGGACGCAATTATTATCCGATTTGGCTGTAATTTTGCATGAGGTGTTTTGTTATGACTTTCAACAACTGTGCTGAATATGGTTTAAATTGGTCTATAAACTGTTATAGCTGCCATATAAACCGATCTGGGGTCTTGACTTCTTTAGCCACTAGAGGTCGCAATTATTATCCGATTTGGCTGAAATTATACATGAGGTGTTTTATTATGACTTCCAACAACTGTGCTGAGTATGGTTTAAATCGGCCCATAACCTGATATAGCTGCCATATAAACCGATTTGGGGTCTTGACTTCTTAAACCTCTAGAGGACGCAATTATTATCCGATTTGGCTGAAATTTAGCATGAGGTGTTTTATTATGACTTTCAATAACTTTGCTAAGAATAGTTCAAATCGGTCCATAACCTGATATAGCTGCCATATAAACCGATCTGGGGTCTTGACTTCTTGAGCCTCTAGAGGACGCAATTATTATCCGATTTGTCTGAAATTTTGCATGAGGTGTTTTGTTATGACTTTCAACAACTGTGCTGAGTATGGTTTAAATCGGTCCATAACATGATATAGCTGCCATATAAACCGATCTGGGGTCTTGACTTCTTAAACCTCTAGAGGACGCAATTATTATCCGATTTGTCTAACATTTTGCATGAGATGTTTTGTTATGACTTTCAACAACTGTGCTGAGTATGGTTTAAATCGGTCCATAACCTGATATAGCTGCCATATAAACCGATCTGGGGTCTTGACTTCTTGAGCCACTAGAGGACGCAATTATTATTCGATTTGGCTGAAATTTTGCACGAGGTGTTTTGTTATGACTTCCAACAACTGTGCTGAGCATGGTTTAAATCTGTCCATAACATGATATAGCTGCCATATAAACCGATCTGGGGTCTTGACTTCTTGAGCCACTAGAGGACGCAATTATTATCCGATTTGGCTGAAATTTTGCATGAGGTGTTTTGTTATGACTTTCAACAACTGTGCTAAGAATAGTTCGAATCGGTCTATAACCTGATATAGCTGCCATATAAACCGATCTGGGGTCTTGACTTCTTGAGCAACTAGAGGGCGCAATTATTATCCGATTTGTCTGAAATTTTGCATGAGGTGTTTTGTTATGACTTTCAACAACTGTGCTGAGTATGGTTTAAATCGGTCCATAACCTGATATAGCTGCCATTTAAACCGATCTGGGGTCTTGACTTCTTGAGCCTCTAGAGGGCGCAATTCTTATCCGACTTGGCTAAAATCTTGCACGTGGTATTCTGTTATGACTTTTAACAACTGTGCTAAGAATAGTTCAAATCGGTTCATAACCTGATATAGCTGCCATATAAACCGATCCATATAAACCGATTGCGCCCTCTAGTGGCTCAAGAAGTCAAGAGACTTTTTGAGCCACTAGAGGGCGCAATTATTATCCGATTTAGCTGAATTTTTGTACAACGGCTTCTCTTATGACCTTTAACATACGTGTCGAAAATGGCATGAATCGGTTTATAGCCTAATGCAACTCCCCTATAAACCGATCTCCTTATTTTACTTCTTCAGCCCCTAAATTCCTACTAGATTTGGCTGAAATTTCACACAATGACTTCTATTGTGGTCTCCAAAATTCAGTTCAATTATGGTCCGAAAAGAACCATTACTTGATATTGTTTCAATAACATAGCAATTCTTTTCTTTTATCCTTTGTTTGCCTAAAAAGCGATACCGTGGCAAGAGCTCGACAAATGCGATCCATGGTGGAGGGTATATAAGGTTCGGCCTGGCCGAACTTAGCACGCTTTTACTTATTATAAAAATAAAATCTTGACAAAATTTTCTATAGAAATATAATTTTGACAAAGCTTTCCATAGAATTTTCTCTAAATGCCAACCAATTTTTTTCCTTATGTCATCATTCTATCCCTCTGTGCCGTTAGAGTCCCTGCTGTTCATTGAATTGAGCTTACTTTTAAAATACCAGTTTTGTTCTGTAAGTCTAGTCAAATATTTTGTAGATTATTCACTAAAACTGGAAGGAAAACGCCTTGACCCTAAGGTCTTCTCTATGAATCATTTTTATTTCCTACCAATCTTTTTATAGAAAAATGGGGTAACAACTTGAAATGACAAATATTCTTAGAACTCTTATCTTTCTAATTAATACCGATATATTTTTCATATCAATTCTATTTTAAGACAATATATTCAGAGTTCCTTTAGTGTTTAAATGCGTCTTCATTCATGCGCTACTCCACTAACAATTGTTGTCATTTGGGCTTTTTATAACGGAATTCATATTGATTAATTAGCCAACATTGATAACTATTTTGGTGTTGTGGGCTTTAGAATCCCAAGAAGCCAACATTTGGTAGGGATATTGAATTTTTCAAAAAATTCCTATGTTCTATGTTGACAGAGGGGAATAAAAAGATCTATGGCAAACAAATTAACAGTAGCCTTATCTATAAGGTCTTTTTTTCATAAATTAAAAAAAAAAATGTTGTTTGCTGGCTAAGAAGGCTTAAAAATACATCGACTTTCTATAGAAATTCCGGTATGGCCTCGGGTTATTTTGATTAATTTATTGTAGTTGTCTGTTTGGATGCTTCTTGAGGAAGAAAACATGGAACATGTCATAGAAGATTTTACCTTTTCTTTTCTGTTTAAAATTCTAATATTATGTTAATAGATTTCAAAAGGTTTTAATTTCTGGGTGTATACTAAAGCTCAATGAAATGCATGACATTACAAAAACACACTGACCTCCTTTCTGGTAGGCAACCAAGCAGGTGTGAGGGATGGGTGAAACTAAATGAGCAATCCAAAGACAGGGTGCAGGCTACATGTATGATGTTTTATACCCTCCACCATACAATGGGGGTATACTAATTTTGTCATTCTGTCTGTAACACCTCGAAATATGCGTCTAAGACCCAATTTAGTATATAAAGGGTGATTTTTTTGAGGTTAGGATTTTCATGCATTAGTATTTGACAGATCACGTGGGATTTCAGACATGGTGTCAAAGAGAAAGATGCTCAGTATGCTTTGACATTTCATCATGAATAGACTTACTAACGAGCAACGCTTGCAAATCATTGAATTTTATTACCAAAATCAGTGTTCGGTTCGAAATGTGTTCAAATTTTGACAAATTTTGTTCAGCGATGAGGCTCATTTCTGGTTGAATGGCTACGTAAATAAGCAAAATTGCCGCATTTGGAGTGAAGAGCAACCAGAAGCCGTTCAAGAACTGCCCATGCATCCCGAAAAATGCACTGTTTGGTGTGGTTTGTACGCTGGTGAAATCATTGGACCGTATTTTTTCAAAGATGCTGTTGGACGCAACGTTACGGTGAATGAACACATTTCGAACCGAACACTGATTTTGGTAATAAAATTCAATGATTTGCAAGCGTTGCTCGTTAGTAAGTCTATTCATGATGAAATGTCAAAGCATACTGAGCATCTTTCTCTTTGACACCATGTCTGAAATCCCACGTGATCTGTCAAATACTAATGCATGAAAATCCTAACCTCAAAAAAATCACCCTTTATATTCTAAATCGTCATGAATGTCATGATCAGGCCATGTCCGTCCGTCCGTCTGTCTGTCGCAAGCCCGCAAACTTTCGAAGGAGTATAGCTAGCCGCTTGAAATTTTGCACAAATACTTCTTATCAGTGTAGGTCGGTTGGGATTGTAAATGGGCCAAATCGGTCCATGTTTTCATATAGCTGCCACACAAACCGATCTTGGATCTTGACTTCTTGAGCCTCTAGAGGGCGCAATTCTCTTCCGATTTGACTGAAATTTCGCACATAGTGTTTCGATATTACTTTCAATAACTGTCCTAAACATGGTTCAAATCGGACCATAACCAGTATCTTGATTTGTTGAGCCGCTAGGGGGCGCAATTCTCGTCCGATTTGACTGAAATTTAGCATGAGATGTTTCGTTATGACTTCTAACAGCTGTGCCAAGTATGGCGCAAATCGGAACATAACCTGATATAGCTGCCACATAAAACGATATTGGATCTTGACTTTTTTAACTCGCTAGAGGGCGCATTTCTTATCCGGTTTGGCTGAAATTTTGCATCAGATATTTCGTTATGGCTTCCAACAGCTGTACTAAGTATGGCGCAAATCGGTACATAACCTGATATAGCTGCCATATGAACCGATCAGGCTCGTCCGAAATTTTCGTGCTAAATATGGTTCAAATCGGATCATAACCTGGTATAGCTGCCATATAAACCGATCTTCGATCTTGACTTCTTGAGCCGTTAGAGGGCGCAATTGTTATTCGATTTGGTTGAAATTTTGCATGAGGTGTTTTGTTATGACTTTCAACAACTGTGCTGAGTATGACGCAAATCGGTACATAACCTGGTATAGCTACCATATAAACCGATCTTCGATCTTGACTTCTTGAGCCGCTAGGGGGCGCAATTCTTATCCGGTTTGACTGAAATTTTGCATGATATATTTCGTTATGCCTTCCAACAGCTGTGCCAAGTATGGCGCAAATCGGAACATAACCTCATATAGCTGCCATATGAACCGATCTGGGATCATGACTTCTTAAGCATCTAGGGGGCGCAATTGTCGTCCGATGTGACTGAAATTTTGCACGTGGTGTTTTGGTACCACTTTCAACAACTATGCTAAATATGGCGCAAATCGGTACATAACCTGATATAGCTGCCATTTCAACCGATCTGGGATCTTGACTTCTTAAGCATCTAGGGGGCGCAATTGTAGTCCGATTTTACTGAAATTTTGCACGTGGTGTTTTGGTACCACTTTCAACCACTGTGCTAAATATGGTTGAAATCGAATCATAACCTGATATAGCTACCATATAAACCGATATTGGATCTTGACTTCTTGTGCCGCTAGAGGGCACAATTTTTATCCGATTTGGCTGAAATTTTGCATGAGATGTTTCTTTATGACTTCCAGTAGCTGTCTTATGTATGGCGCAAATCGGTATATAACCTGATACAGCTGCCATATAAACCGACTGGGGATCTTGACTTCTTGAGCCGCTAGAGGGCGTAATTTTTATCCGATGTGGCTGAAATTTTGCATGAGATACTTCGTTATGCCTTCCAACAGCTGTGCCATGTATGGCGCAAATCGGTACATAACCTGATATAGCTGCCATATGAACCTATCTGGGATCTTGACTTCTTAAGCCGCTAGAGGGCGCACAAAGAACTCGACCAAAGCGATCCATGGTGGAGGGTATATAAGATTCGGCCCGTCTGAACTTAGTATGCTCTTGTGAAAAAATTTGTGAACGCCGACTATATGAAAAATCCGCAATTACTTTTTGGGCAACCCAATATTTTTTTTCGGTATCCATTAAATTAGTTAAAAAACCTCAATATTTTTGAGATAATTATTTCATTTCAACCAATTTTGAAATATCGGACTTATTTCAAAAAAGTCTTGAAAATGTAAATTGATTTGATTTTTATACCCATCACCAGGGGATCGGGGGTATATTCATTAAGTCGTTCCGTTTGCAATGCATCGTCGTAAAATTCTAAGACGATCTAGGTATGTCCGTCCGTCTGCTTGTTGAAATCACTCTACAGTCTTTCAAAATAGAGATATTGAGCTGCAACTTTGCACAGATTCTTTTTTGTCCATAAGCAGGTTAAGTTCGAAGATGGGTTATATCGGACTATATCTTGATATAGCCTCCATATAAACCGATCCGTCGATTTAGGGTCTTAGGCCCATAAAAGCCACATTTGCTGTCCGAATTTGCTGAAATTTAAGACAGTAAGTTGTGTTAGGCCCTTCGATATCCTTCGTCAATATGGCTCAGATCGCTCCAGATTTGGATATAGCTGCCATATAGACCGATCCGCTGATTTAGGGTCTTAGGCCCATAAAAGCCACAATTATTATCCGATTTTGCTGAAATTTGGGACAGTGAGTTGTGTTAGGCCCTTCGACATTCTTCTTATATTTGGCCTAGATCGCACCAGATTTGGGTATAGCTGCCATATAGACCGATCTCTCGATTTGAGGCTTTGGGCCCATAACAGGCACATTTATTGTCCGATTTTGCCAATATTTGGGACAGTGAGTTGTGTTAGGCCCTTCGACGTTTTTCTGTAACTTGGCCCAAATCGGTTCAGATTTGGATATAGCTGTCATATAGATCGATATCTGGAATTAAAGTCTTGGCCCTATAAAAGGCGCATTTATAGTCGGATTTCACTAAAATTTGACACAGTGACTTACTTTGAGCTTTTCGACATCCATGTCGTATATAGTTCAGATCGGTTCATTTTTTAGATATATGGGTTGCCCAAAAAGTAATTGCGGATTTTTTAAAAGAAAGTGAATGCATTATTAATAAAACTTAGAGTGAACTTTAATCAAATATACTTTTTTTACAATTTTTTTCTAAAGCAAGCCTAAAGTAGCAGCTGATAACTGACATAAGAAAGCATGCAATTACAGAGTCACAAGCTGTGAAAAAAATTTGTCAACGCCGACTATATGAAAAATCCGCAATTACTTTTTGGGCAACCAATATCTACATAAAATACCAATATTTTGTTATACACAATTGAACAATGACTTTTTAGTATTTGGTCCAAATCGGAACATATTTCGATATAGCTACTATGGGACATAATATATGCATTTTCACCGGATTTTGACGAAAGGTCGTTTACATATATAACCGAGTTAGTGGGTATCCATAGTTCGCCCCGGCCGAACTTAACGCCTTTTTACTCGTTTGCATATTATTAGGGATATGGTAGTGGAATTATTGCAAAATAAGTTGGTCAATTTATCCATGATGGTGGGTGTCCAAAATTCGGCTTGGCCGACCTCAACGCGTGTCTACTTGTCTTTATTTATTCCCATTTGGTTGATATGCGTATTAAGTTGTTTGCTCTCGATTTCATAATTAATTCCATAGGTGTTGTTTAAGTTCACTTTTTATCTCTGATTAGGTTTGCAAATTATTTGGGACTTACATTTGTCTTTCTATTGATGAACGTAATTTCCGCAGAGAAAGTGTTTGTGTATATATTGTGAAAGTGTTAATGGCCTTATCGAAATTCAGCTGAAAATATAAGAATGAATAATTAATGGATTAGTAAGAATGTAGTGTTTCACTGAATTTTTATTTTAGTTTCATTTTTACTTTATTTTATAAGGCACTAGCTGACCCGGGCCCACTCCGCTGTGCCTTCTTTTACTTCATATGGAACAGAATGTCCCTTGGAATATTTGTTTTTCGACAATTTAAGAGCTTTAAGTGTAATAAAATGCTACGAAAATAGTATAACGCTTGACTAACAGTTTAACAATACAAGTGCCTTTATCTGAATCCCATATGATCTTTATTGGTCTACGCATTTAAGTTTGGATGTAAGGTGTACTCCATTCTTAAAAGACTTTATTTCTGCCCGATATTCTCATAATGTCTGATTTAGTGGTGTTTTCGGGCTTGAGGTGGTCCCCCAGACACTTGGCCCTGAAAAATATCAGCATCGTGCTCTTCTCTCAAATACCATTTATTTAAAACCCATATTGTCATTGGTTTAAGGGGAGTTTACAGGATGAGGCGTCCCCCAAACACATGGCCTCCAAAATTGGTTATCAAATTCGTCTTCTAATCTCAAATACCTTTCATTTGAGACACATATTGGCATGGTCAAAAAATATGCGCGATTTATTGGTGTTTTGGGGAGTGGGGTTGTCCCCCAAACACTAAGCCCTGAAAATTCTCATATATCCACATGCTCTATTCTCATATATCCATATATCATTTATTTAAACCCCATATCGCCATTGACCTCAAAATTGGATATCAAATTCGTTTTCTAATCTCAAATACCATTCATTTAAACCCCTTATTGCAAAAGCCAACAAATATGTCCGGTTTGGCGTATGATCCTGAAAACTATGAAAATCGAGCTCCACTGTCTTGAGTGTCCACTATCCCATTTGGGGGTTGTTATGGTGATGGGACGTCCCCCAGAAAGTTGGTCCTGAATGTTGATATTAGATTCATGGTCTACTTCCAAAATACCTTTCATTTGAGCCCCATTTTTTCATAGTCGGCAAACATGACCGTATTGGGGGGTGTTTTGGTGACTTGGCTTTGAAAATATATATCAGATTCGCGTTTTACTCTATAAAAACCTTTTACTTGAGCCTCATATTGCAATGGTCAGCAAATACTTCCTATTTGGGTGGTTTAATGGGGGTGGGGTGACCTCAAAGACACTTTTCCCGAATATTGAAATCAAATTCGTACTTTACTTCGAAAGACCTTTCATTTGAGCCCCATATTGCTATTGTCTTCAATTTGTCCCCTCTGGGGGATGTTTTTGGTGAGAGGCGGCCCCCAAACACTTGGTCCCATATTTGGATATCAGATTCGTATTCTGCACTCAAATACCTTTTATTTAAGCCCCATATTCCCATGGTCAGTAAATAAGTCCTCTTTGGAGGGGGTGTTTTGGGGAAGGGGTGAACCCCCAGAAACGTGGTCCCACATTTGGATATAAAATTCGTATTCTTCTCTCAAATACCTTTCATTTAAGTCCCATATTCCCATGGTCGGTAAATATGTCCGATTTAGGGGTGTTTTGGGGCTTGGGTTGGTCCCCCTATTACTTGGTCCGATAATTGGATATCAGATTCGTTTTCTACTCTTAAATACCTTTCGTTTGAGTCCCATATTGTCGTGATCGGTCTAAATTTATTTTTGGTAGGTTTTAGGGTGGGGCGCCCCCCCCCCCTCGGTACCCCATCCGAAATTAGGATACCAAATTTTTTATTTTTAGGGTACTATAAGAGAGCACACAAAATTTCTCTTAAGGGGAAAATTTATAAATTTGGTTAAGGGGGAGGGTCCGCCCCCCCCCTTCAGATATCAAAAAATGTAGTACCCTATTTGCACCATCTGTGAAATTTTCAAGAAAACCAGTTCAGCCGTTTTTAAACAATCAAACAAACAAGCCTACAAACAAACCCAAATTGATTTTTATATTTATATTAGATGGCAATACATCGCTTAAATAGATTTTCTTTTAAATTCTGGCAGGTTATTTATTTTTATGATTGTCGCTGTCAACAACCCACAATACGTTGAACAACACTAGTTCTCAATAACACTCACACTTCTATGGTAAACGCTTTATTTTCTTTATAAACCACCAACAATGGGTCATTATCATCTAGTTGGCCATTGCCGTCTATTAAGACCATTTAGAATTTTGCATAGAACACCACCCCACATACAGTAAGAGCGAAGAACATTTCTCTAGCGGTCATTCCAACTAACACACATGGCTTGAATGCCACACTAACTAGCTAAACGTTTAGTGGCCTTTCAAGCTTTATAATAGGCTGTGCAAGTTGTGATATGTGTTAGCGGGCCTGCCATGGCAAGTGTGTGGGCTGACAAATGATTTTTCTAAATTTTTCTCTATGTGATATTTGCCTACTCTTGGCAATGGACAGCACCAACTACAACAATTGCCTAATGGACACCCAACAAACACCACCAAAAATCAACATTAGCCTGTCTATTCAAATGCATTTGCGGGGGCAACCCACATTAGGTGGCATGTGGCATGGTGCCACTAAGCACATAAAAGAAATAGTTTTTAATCCCATTCTTGAAGTGAAGTATGTCCGCTTCGATATAAATGTTCGCATTAAAGTTAAGAAAAAAAACTGGTGTCTACTACGTAAGTGTCATTTTGGGTAATTGAAGTGCAAACAAATGTAGCACAGTGGGGGAAAATTTAAAAACTAATATCAATAAAAAAAAAAAAACAAATAAAAATTTAAAAAAATAAATAAAAAAAAAATTTTAAAACCAATAAATATTGGGTTGCCCAAAAAGTAATTGCGGATTTTTTAAAAGAAAGTAAATGCATTTTTAATAAAACTTAGAATGAACTTTAATCAAATATACTTTTTTTACACTTTTTTTCTAAAGCAAGCTAAAAGTAACAGCTGATAACTGACAGAAGAAAGAATGCAATTACAGAGTCGCAAGCTGTGAAAAAATTTGTCAACGCTGACTATATGAAAAGTCCGCAATTACTTTTTGGGCAACCCAATATAAGGAAAAAAGTTTTTTTTTGTACTTAGAAAAAAGTTTTTTTTTGTATTTTAGAACACTAAAAATTTAATTTTAGAACGAATACAGTTAAATTTCGCAACCATTCCTCCACTGTCCATTGCCTTTATCAGCATGTACTCCTATGAGGAAATTCGGTTAAATCCATAGGCTTTCAAATATGAACCCATGCATTAATATCTTGTTGCATTGTGCATATTATTATTCAGCCATTATGGTGTTGTATAAGAGTATTTAGTGTCAATAACGGATTTGTGTTGGTGTAAATGTTGCAAGTGATTGTCATGGCCACAAATGCTGTTCATGTTTATGTGGATGCTGTTATGCCTGTTCGTGGAGGATTTCATGCTGGGGTCATCTTTGGGTTGGCATCTTGCTGTAATGCCCTCCTTCTTTCCACACAACTTGAATTGAACTCAAATAACATTATTTTAACAAAAATTTTCTTTTTCCTTCACAACACATTTTATTTGGCATATATACGAAAATGTTTTGCTTATGGTTAATTTACAGATTTCCGTTTGTTGTAATAATCTGGTGTAGAGAGAGAGAAAAGCCTATAAATAATGTGTAAAAGCGTGGTAAGTTCGGCCGGGCCGAATCTTATATACCCTTCAACATGGATCGCATTTGTTAAGTTCTTTCTGTTTATAGGCAAACAAAAGATAAAGGATGACAAGTAAAAAGGCGTTTAGTTCGGCCGGGCCAAACTTTGGATACCCACCACCTCGGGTATATGTATATGTAAACCACCTTTCGTCAAAATACGGGGAAAATTGCATTCCTTATGTCCCACAGCAGTTATATCGAAATATGTTCCGATTTGGACCAAATACTAATAAGTACAGTAGCTATATCTAAAAATAAACCAATCGGAACCATATACGACACGGGTGTCGAAAAGCCTAACATAAGTCAATGTGTCAAATTTCAGTGAAATCGGATTATAAATGCGCCTTTTATGGGGCCAAGTCTTTAAATCAAGATATCGTTCTATATGGCAGCTATATCCAAATCTGGACCGATTTGGTCCACGTTACCGCAAAATGTCGAAGAGCCTAACACAACGCACTGTCCAGAATTTCGGCGAAATCGGACAATAAATGTGCCTTTTACGGGCCCAAAACCTTAAATCGAGATATCGGTCTATATGGCAGCTATATCCAAATCAGGACCGATCTGGGCCAAATTGAAGAGAGATATCGAGTAGCCTAACCAAAATCACTGTCCCAAATTTCGGCGACATCGGACAATAAATGCGCCTTTCATGGGCCCAAAACCTAAAACCAAGGGATCGGTCTATATGGCAGCTATATCCAAATCTGGACCGATCTGTGCCATATTGCATATGTATGCCAGGGGGCTTAACTTAACTCACTGTCCCAAATTTTAGCGAGATCAGACTATAAATGCGCCTTTTGCGGGCCCAAAAGCTTAAATCGAGAAATCGGTCTATATGGCAGCTATATCCAAATCTGGACCGATCAGAGTCAAATTGAAGAAAAATGTCGAAGGGCCTAAGACAACTCACTGTCCCGAATTTCAACAAAATCGGATAATAAATGTGTTTTTATGGGCCTAAGACCCTAAATCGGAGGATCGGTATATATGGCAGCTATATCGAAATCTGGACCGATCTGGGCCAAATTGACGAAGGATGTCGAAAGGCGTAACACAACTCACTGTCCCAAATTTCAGCAAAATCGGATAATAAATGTGGCTTTTATGGGCCTAAGACCCTAAATCGGAGGATCGGTACATATGGCAGCTAATCGAAATCTGGACCGATCTGGGCCAAATTGACGAAAGATGTCGAATTTCACGAAATTTTCTCTTAAGACAAAATTTCAAGAAATTTTCTCTAAAGACAAAATTTCAAGAAATTTTCTCTAAAGACAAAATTTCAAGAAATTTTCTCTAAAGACAAAATTTCAAGAAATTTTCTCTAAAGACAAAATTTCACGAAATTTTCTCTAAAGACAAAATTTCAAAAAATTTTCTCTAAAGACAAAATATCAAGAAATTTTCTCTAAAGACAAAATTTCACGAAATTTTCTCTAAAAACAAAATTTCACGAAATTTTCTCTAAAGACAAAATTTCACAAAATTTTCTCTAAAGACAAAATTTCACAAAATTTTCTCTAAAGACAAAATTTCACAAAATTTTCTCTAAAGACAAAATTTTACGAAATTTTCTCTAAAGACAAAATTTCACGAAATTTTCTCTAAAGACAAAATTTTACGAAATTTTCTCTAAAGACAAAATTTTACGAAATTTTCTCTAAAGACAAAATTTCACGAAATTTTCTCTAAAGACAAACTTTCACGAAATTTTCTTTAAAGACAAAATTTCACAAAATTTTCTCTAAAGACAAAATTTTACGAAATTTTCTCTAAAGACAAAATTTCACAAAATTTTCTAAAATTCTAAAATTTCAAGAAATTTTCTCTAAAAACAAAATTTCACGAAATTTTCGCTTAAGACAAAATTTCACGAAATTTTCTCTTAAGACAAAATTTCACGAAATTTTCTCTAAAGACAAAATTTCACGAAATTTTCTCTAAAGACAAAATTTCACGAAATTTTCTCTAAAGACAAAATTTCACGAAATTTTTTCTAAAGACAAAATTTCACGAAATTTTTTCTAAAGACAAAATTTCACGAAATTTTTTCTAAAGACAAAATTTCACGAAATTTTTTCTAAAGACAAAATTTCATGAAATTTTTTCTAAAGACAAAATTTCACGAAATTTTTTCTAAAGACAAAATTTCACGAAATTTTCTCTGAAGACAAAATTTCACGAAATTTTCTCTAAAGACAAAATTTCACGAAATTTTCTCTAAAGACAAAATTTCACGAAATTTTCTCTAAAGACAAAATTTCACGAAATTTTCTCTAAAGACAAAATTTCACGAAATTTTCTCTAAAGACAAAATTTCACGAAATTTTCTCTAAAGACTAAATTTCACGAAATTTTCTCTAAAGACAAAATTTCACCAAACTTTCTCTAAAGACAAAATTTCACGAAATTTTCTCTAAAGACAAAATTTTACGAAATTTTCTCTAAAGACAAAATTTGGCAAAATTTTCTCTAAAGACAAAATTTCACGAAATTTTCGCTCATAGAAGAATGAATAGAAGAATCAGGATTATGGGCGATCATCTTTTTTTCGGGGCTAACTTTCAGCGGTTCTCTTCTCATCCTCTCCTCATCTTGCATTACTGTAGATGCTCATTGGGTGAGCTGTCGCCTATGGACACACTTTTCTGGTCCGCCAGGGTTTCCTTCATTTATTAAGTGTATTGGAATCTCCTTCGTAGTTTTCCATGTTGTAATACTCTTGCTATTGTACATCAATATTTTTTAGGCCAAGTTGTTCTATCATCCTGCACTTTGGCCAGTGGAAAGGAGTATGCTGAGAAACTTGACCTTTAGTTTTAATTGGATAGGACTCTCAAGAGGGTTCTCAATCAACATCAACCAACATTTTATTTTCCCACAAAAGCTTCTCAAATTGTTGATCTTTGCGAAAAAAAAAACTCTTTCATTCATTCATATGTCTTAGGGTCCCCTATTGTTAGGCCATGGTCTTTTGGGAGCAACAAACCAACCAAAAAAAAATCCTTGATATGAATTATAAATGACAATAAAAGCAACAGCTAACATGTGACACATTTTTCCATAGAGGAAATTTTTATAAAAACGCCATAAGAACAACAACAACGATGTGTATGACACAAAAAAAGCTTTCGAAAAACATTTTCGTTTGGCCATAGGTAAGGAGGAACCCCCTAGAAAACTGGGTTAAATTTAATGTTTTCTTTGCGTTGTAGCTTCTTATCTGCTGCCAGAATCCCAAACACAACAGCCGCCACACCATCATATATTAGCTGGGAATGGGGCAAGACACAAAAATACCACATACATGCATGCTCACACAATGACATGGTGGCATCATGAATGCTGTTGCCAAAGCTCTGGCAACATAAAGGACATGAAATATGCCGCACATCATGTGAGCAACAAAATATGAATGCCACCGCTTTTGGTGGTAAAAGCATTACCCGCATAGGCCCCCAAGAACAATATAATGGAGATGAGGCATGCAGCAGGCAATGAGTCAGGTTGGCTGGAAGGCTGGCATATGAGTGTGCAATGCCGTCGCCACCGCCTATCGCATGCATTTTATATGCCGCGAAACGCGTTGACTTTATAATCAGTTTCAAATGCAACGACCGTCTCTTGGGACAGAATGTAGTTCAAGCCAACATCGCCACCACACCAGAGCCAGGCCAGGGGCGGCAGCCAGCTGGAGAGTCAGTCCCCAAGAGTCTCTTCAGTCTGAACAATATTAGATTAAAAATTTATTAAACATTGTTGTAGTTTGGTGAAGTTGGTTAGCATGGCTAATTCGTTGTTCGCTTGTTGCATGAGGCATGCCAAAGCTTGGGCAATGCTTTTGCTGGCGCTTTTCTTGAGAAAGCCTTTATTGGGGCCTGGTTTTTAGTAGTAAAAATATGCATTTATGCATAAATAATCAATAAAAACTAAAGAAAAAATAAAAATGCTAATAGTGTGCCACACAGAATTTTTTAAAAGTGTTCTGTTATTAACTCAAGGCCCAAACAAAATGAATTGAGCGCAACTGGAAATTCTTAATAAAGATAAAAGGAGGCTGTTTTGAAAGCAGATTCCTAAAAGTCAAAGAGTAAAGAAAAGTATACAGTGAAGGACAAAAAAAGTGTCAGCAATACACAACAATTTTAGAATATTGTCTCTAGAAATGTCTTTCTTTAGGGATTTTTTTGTGAAATAATCTCTTTTGAGAGAATTTTTAGAGAGAAAATTTCGACAAAACTTGCTCGGAATTTTGTCTTCAGAGAAAAAGCCGTAAAATCTTATACTTAGAGAAAATTTGGTGAAATTTTGTCTATAGAGAAAAGTTCTTGAAAATTTATCTTGAAAGAAAAATTCTTCAAAATTTTGTGGTTAGAGAAAATTTCTTGAAATTTTGTCTTTAAAGAAATTTTCTTGAAATTTTGTCTTTAGAAAAAATTTCTTGAAATTTTGTCTTTAGAGAAATTTTCTTGAAAGTTTGTCTTTAGAGAAAATTTCTTGAAATTTTGTCTTTAGAGAAAATTTCTTGAAATTTTGTCTTTAGAGAAAATTTCTTGAAATTTTGTCTTTAGAGAAAATTTCTTGAAATTTTGTCTTTAGAGAAAATTTCTTGAAATTTTGTCTTTAGAGAAAATTTCTTGAAATTTTGTCTTTAGAGAAAATTTCTTGAAATTTTGTCTTTAGAGAAAATTTCTTGAAATTTTGTCTTTAGAGAAAATTTCTTGAAATTTTGTCTTTAGAGAAAATTTCTTGAAATTTTGTCTTTAGAGAAAATTTCTTGAAATTTTGTCTTTAGAGAAAATTTCTTGAAATTTTGTCTTTAGAGAAAATTTCTTGAAATTTTGTCTTTAGAGAAAATTTCTTGAAATTTTGTCTTTAGAGAAAATTTCTTGAAATTTTGTCTTTAGAGAAAATTTCTTGAAATTTTGTCTTTAGAGAAAATTTCTTGAAATTTTGTCTTTAGAGAAAATTTCTTGAAATTTTGTCTTTAGAGAAAATTTCTTGAAATTTTGTCTTTAGAGAAAATTTCTTGAAATTTAGTCTTTAGAGAAAATTTCTTGAAATTTAGTCTTTAGAGAAAATTTCTTGAAATTTTGTCTTTAGAGAAAATTTCTTGAAATTTTGTCTTTAGAGAAAATTTCTTGAAATTTAGTCTTTAGAGAAAATTTCTTGAAATTTAGTCTTTAGAGAAAATTTCTTGAAATTTTGTCTTTAGAGAAAATTTCTTGAAATTTTGTCTTTAGAGAAAATTTTATGAAATTTTGTCTTTAGAGAAAATTTCTTGAAATTTTGTCTTTAGAGAAAATTTCTTGAAATTTTGTCTTTAGAGAAAATTTCTTGAAATTTTGTCTTTAGAGAAAATTTCTTGAAATTTTGTCTTTAGAGAAAATTTCTTGAAATTTTGTCTTTAGAGAAAATTTCTTGAAATTTTGTCTTTAGAGAAAATTTCTTGAAATTTTGTCTTTAGAGAAAATTTCTTGAAATTTTGTCTTTAGAGAAAATTTCTTGAAATTTTCTCTTTATAGAAAATTTCTTGAAATTTTGTCTTTAGAGAAAATTTCTTGAAATTTTGTCTTTACAGAAAATTTCTTGAAATTTTTTC
Organism: Stomoxys calcitrans; assembly: GCF_963082655.1. Classification (NCBI taxonomy): domain Eukaryota; kingdom Metazoa; phylum Arthropoda; class Insecta; order Diptera; family Muscidae; genus Stomoxys; species Stomoxys calcitrans. The sequence continues at coordinate 43,585,650 of NC_081553.1, read as the reverse complement.
TTTAGAGAAAATTTCTTGAAATTTTGTCTTTAGAGAAAATTTCTTGAAATTTTGTCGGATATCGCCGAAAATTGGGACAGTGGGTTGTGTTAGGCTCTTCGACATCATTCTTCAATTTGGCCCAGATCGGTCTAGATTTGGATATAGCTGCCATATAGACCGATCTCTCGATTTAGGGTTTTGGGTCCATAAAAGGCGCACTTTTTGTCCGATTTAGCCGAAATTTGGGACAGTGAGCTATTTTAAGCCCCTCGCCATCCTTCCTCAATTTCGCTCAGATGGGTCTAGATTCTGATATAGCTGCCATATGGACCGATTTCTCGATTAAAGGTTTGGGTCCATAAAAGGCGCACTTTTTGTCCGATTTCGCCGAAATTTGAGACAGTGGGTTGTTTTAGGCTCTTCGAGATCATTCTTCAATTTGGCCCAGATCGGTCTAGATTTGGATATAGCTGCCATATAGACCGATCTCTCGATTTAGGGTTTTGGGCCCATAAAAGCCACATTTATTATCCAGTTTTGCTGAAATTTGTTACAGTGAGTTGTGTTAGGCCCTTCGACATACTTCGTCAATTTGGCCCGGATCGGTCCAGGTTTGGTTATAGCTGCCATATAGACCGATCTCTCGATTTAATGTTTTGGGCCCATAAAAGGCGCATTTATTGTCCGATTTCGCCGAAATTTGGGACAGTGAGTTGTGTTAAGCCTTTAGACATCCTTTTTCAATTTGGCCCGGATCGGTCCAGATTTTGTTATAGCTGCCATATAGACCGATCCATCGATTTAGGGTCTTAGGCTCATAAAAGCCTCATTTATTATCCGATTTTGCTGAAATTTGGGACAGTGAGTTGTGTTAGGCCCTTCGAAATCCTTCGTCAATTTGGGCCGGATCGGTCCAGATTTGGATATAGCTTCCATATAGACCGATCCGTTGATTTAAGGTCTTAGGCCCATAAAAGCCACATTTATTATCCGATTTTGCTGAAATTTGGGACAGTGAGTTGTGTTAGGCCCTTCGACATACTTCGTCAATTTGGCCCGGATCGGTCCAGGTTTGGATATAGCTGCCATATAGACCGATAGCTCGATTTAAAGTTTTGGGCCCATGAAATGCGATTTCGCTGAAATTTGACATAGTGACTTATGTTAGGATTTTCAACATCCGTGTCGGATATGGTTCAGATCAGTCTATATTTGGATATGACTACCAAAAAGAGCAATATTTTGTTCTACAAAATTGAACAATGACTTTTACTTATTAGAACACTAAATAACAGTGTCGAATTTGGTCCGATTCGGACCATATTTCGATATAGTTGCTACGGAGGCATAAATTATTCATTTTTTACCAGATTGTGGCGAAAGGTGGTTAACATATATACCCTTGGTGGTGGGCATCCAAAGTTCGGCCCGGCCGAACTTAACGCCTTTTTTTTTACTTGTTAAGATTGTAGAACAATTGCAAATACTGCAGCATTGCTTTTTTTTCTATTTTTAGATTTCATAGCTTAGCTTAGCTTTTGGAGTCATTCCAATTGCTATACTCGAGTATGGACTGAGGGGGGAAATAAATTCCACCAGCTGTTGTACAATGCTAATGATGGCAACTTGACTTCTTGGCGTGGACTACTTAAGAGTCTGTTGTACGACAGCTTTGGCGAAGCAGTGGTTTGGCAACTTGCTTCAAAGTGAAGGTTATGTTGCTGTCTGTAGGCATACCAAAAAAAAGGAGTTGCGCTCCTTCAGTGTGGCACAGATAGTTGCAAATTAAATATGCTTATTACAAGTAATTTTGTGTTATATTGAATAACGGCTTCAATAGGTTTTATGAAAGCGATTTTTGTTGCAAACTTCAGTTGTTGTTGCAAATTTAATTATTCAAAAATTTGTTACCACTTGGAATAATTAGCGATTATTTAGTTGTGGCTGGCAATATTACCCAGGTATTAGCACAAATGAGTAACTAAACGTTATGATTTTTTTTTATAATTTTCTGCTCTGAGGTTTCAATATATATAAAAAAAAGTCCTTTATTTAATAAATGTGTTTAAATAAAGTCTTTCCTCAAAATCGTTCATAGATCATATATCATGATTTAGTTTGCTTCTTAATTTTTTTGTAATCTGGTTGCCTAAGCACTTTTTATACCCTCCACCATAGGATGGGGGCATACTAATTTCGTCATTCTATTTGTAACTCCTCGAAATTTCCATCTAAGACCCCATAAAGTATGGGTATTCTTGATCGACATGACATCTTAAGTCGATCTAGCCATGTCCGTCCGTCCATCCGTCTGTCTGTTGAAAGCACGCAAACTTCCGAAGGAGTAAAGCTAGCCGCTTGAAATTTTGAAAGAAAATTTCTTTTTAGTGTAGGTCGATTGGGATTGTAAATGAGCCATATCGATCCATGTTTTGATATAGCTGTCATATAAACCGATCTTGGGTCTTGACTTCTTGAGCCTCTAGAGGGCGCAATTCTTATCCGAATTGGCTGAAATTTGGCATGACGTGTTTCAGTACGATTTTCAACAACTGGGCGAAGTATGGTGGAAATCGGTCATAACCGGATATAGCTGCCATATAAACCGATCTTGGGTCTTGACTTCTTGAGCCTCTAGAGGGCGCAATTCTTATCCGATTGGGCTAAATTTTGGCATGACGTGTTTTGGTTTGACTTTCCACAACTGTGCTGAGTATGGGTCAAATCGGTCCATAACCTGATATAGCTGCCATATAAACCGATCTGGGGTCTTGACTTCTTTAGCCTCTAGAGGGCGCAATTCTTATCCGATTTGGCTCAAATTTGGCATGACGTGTTTCGGTATGACTTTCAACAACTGTGCGAAGTATGGTGGAAATCGGTCTATAACCGGATATAGCTGCCATATAAACCGATCTGGGGTCTTGACTTCTTGAGCCTCTAGAGGGCGCAATTCCTATCCGATTTGGCTGAAATTTGGCATGACGTGTTTCGGTACGATTTTCAACAACTGTGCGAAGTATGATGGAAATCGGTCCATAACCTGATACAGCTGCCATATAAGCTGATCTGGGGTCTTGACTTCTTAAGCCTCTAGAGGGCGCAATTCCTATCCGATTTGGCTGAAATTTGGCACGACGTGTTTTGTTATGACTTCCAACAACTGTACTAAGTATGGCGCAAATCGGTACATAATCTGATATAGCTGCTTTATAAACCGATGTGGGGTCTTGACTTCTTGAGCCTCTAGGGGGCGCAATTACTATCCGATTTGTACAACGTTTCTCCCATGACCTTCAACATATGTGTCAAATATGGCCTGAATCGGTCTATAGTCTGAAACAGCATCGGTCTATAGCCTAAAACCGCACAACAGAGATACCATTAAAAGAAATCGACAAATTTGATCCATGATGGAGGGTATATAAGATTCGTCCCGGCCGAACTTAGCACTTACTCATTGCTTTTGTTTTCCCAGTTTGATTTTCTTTCCTACTTTTCCCTTGCCTTTTCCTTTTAATAAAAACCAACTCTCCTTGTTTTGCTGTGTTTTTTTTCTGTTTTTCATTCACAGCTTACTTTGTTCGACAGGCGAAAAATGAAAACTAGAACGTGTGATTAGCCGTCATTTTTTGTTTTTGCTAAATTAAAAGTCAATAAACGGTAAAAAGGTCAGCTTAGTATTTTAGAAGTCAATACTTGTTATGAAGAAGGGCTATGCTATGAAGCCAACATCCAGAGAATAAATTGGATGTTACATTGTAGACTAAAGAACAAATTGTCGGCGGGAATGCAGTATTGGGTGCAAAATACAAATTTGAGATAGTTTAGTTAAAGAGATTTTGTTCTTTTCGAAAGGGTAATGAAAAAAGCGAAATATTTTTTTTATAAAATTTTTAATCTTCCTCAGTATGGGCTTTTCCTGGCATAATCGCATTCTCCCCTAGGAAATCACATGAAATGTGATGGAAATGTTTTACAGCATGAGAATATGAATGCTTTTACCAGTGATTTCACCAGCCTTCCAGATATCTTTTTTTGGTTTGTTAGGTGGGTTTGGATACCCTAATTTGGGATAAAACTTCGTCCTCATAATTAACAAATTCTTTGAATTAAATCCGGCTTAAAAAAAATATTAAAAAATCGGCCATTTGAGAGCGGTTCTAAATTCACCTGTTCTGGGTATCGGGCCACAGAGATATCCCAGGGAATTGTAAGGCGGACGAGCTTCCAAGTCTAGGAACTACCCTACACATTTCAGGGAAACTGAAATCTGTGGTAGTCCTCTAGCGACATGTTAGCTAAGTTTTCAGGACCAGACCCAAAGGACAACGAATGAAAGATGGTCACAAAGGAGGGGTTGTGAGCATTCCAAAACTATGTGGCCTTATGCAGACTTGAAGAGGTCAACCGTCACTGGTTGGAACAGACGTTTCAATCATTGTGTCCATCATGACAGATCACTGTCTAATCGGAAAACATACTGACAGGCTGAAGGTGCAACGACTTTTGCAGAAGTTGTGAGGACATCGAAGAGGAAGAGACTATAGAACACCTTCTGTATGTGTGTCCCGCATTAGCAGTTAGAAGCAGTTTTTCTCTTAGGTTCTCATTTCTTTGAGAACCTGTCTGACTTAAAGGATTTGGACATTCGCAAGTTGTTGGGCTTTTTAAAGTAATTTGGATGGTTAAACGGTAGGAAATATTTAGAAGCCATCTTCCTTCTTCTGTTCCTGTGGTATCACAGTGGGCGAAAACGTCTTAGTGAATCTGATGGCAGATTGCCACTTAAGCCCAACCTAACTCAATCCCTGTAGTGTGAAACGGATATAACTGCCATACACTGGTCTTCCGATTTCACTCGTAAATGCCTTAATTTTTTCCCGATTTTGCTGAATTTTGACAGAGTGAGTTGCGTTAAGCCCTCGGTGATCGTCTTGTAATTGGCCAAGATCGAGCCATATTTCACTATAGCTGCTATGGGTTCATTGATGCTGCATTTTCAACCGATTTTGTCGAAAAGTGGTTATTAATACACTAGCTGACCCGGGCCCGCTCCGCTGCGCCTTCTTTTACTTTATATGGAACAAAAGTTTCCTTGGAATAGTAATTTTCGACAATTAAAGATCTTTTAGTGTAATGCCATGCTACGAGAATAGTATATCGCCTGACTAACAGTTTAACAATATAAGTACCTTCATCTGAATCCCATATGATCTTTATTGGTCTACGAATTTAAGTTGGGATGTAAGGTGTACTCTATTCTTAAAAGACTTCATTTAAGCCCGATATTCTCATGATGTCTGATTTAGTGGTGTTTTCGGGGAAAAAGTGGTCCCCCAGATACTTGACCCTGAAAAAATATCAGCATCGTTTTCTTATCTCAAATACCATTTATTTAAACCCCATATTGCCATATGGTGGCCCCATAGACTCTTGTCCCGAATATTGATCTAAAATTCGTGCTTTGTTCCCAAAGACCTTTCATTTGACCCCATATTGCTATGGTCGTAAATTTGTCCCCTTTGGGGGATGTTTTTGGTGAGAGGCGGCCCCCCAAATAGTTGGTCCCATATTTGGATATCAGACTTTCAAATACCTTTTATTTAAGCCCCATAGTCCTATGCTCAGTAAATAATTCCGGTGTTTTGGGAAAGGGGTGGACCCCCAGAAACGTGGTCCCACATTTGGATATCAGATTCGTATTCTACTCGCAAATACCTTTCATTTGAGTCCCATATTGCCATGGTCGGTAAATATGTCCGATTTAGGGGTGTTATGGGGCTTGGGGTGGTCCGCCTAGAACTTGGTCCGACAATTGGATATCAGATACGTTTTGTTATCCTAAATACCTTTCATTTGAGTCCCATATTGTCGTGATTGATGTAAATATATGTTTGGTAGGTTTTAGGGTGGGGCAGCCCCCCTAGGTACCCCATCCGAAATTTGGATACCAATTTTTTATTTTTAGGGTACTATATGAGAGCACACAAAATTTCGCTTAAATCGCACCACCCATCTCCGAGATCTGGCGTTTCTGAAAATTAGGGTAAGGGGGAGGGTCCGCCCCCCCCTTCAGATATCAAAAAATGTAGTACCCTATTTTCACCTCGGGGTCATTGTGCACCATCTGTGAAAATTTCAAGAAAATCGGTTCAGCCATTTCTGAGTCTATAAGGAACACACAAACATACAAACAAACAAACAAACCTACAAATAAACACAAATTGATTTTTATACCCTCCACCATAAGATGGGGGGTATACTAATTTCGTCATTCTGTTTGTAACTACTCGAAATATTCGTCTGAGACCCCATAAAGTATATATATTCTTGATCGTCGTGAAATTTTATGTCGATCTAGCCATGTCCGTCCGTCTGTCCGTCTGTCCGTCCGTCCGTCCGTCTGTCTGTCGAAAGCACGCTAACTTCCGAAGGAGTAAAGCTAGCCGCTTGAAATTTTGCACAAATACTTCTTATTAGTGTAGGTCGGTTGGTATTGTAAATGGGCCATATCGGTCCATGTTTTGATATAGCTGCCATATAAACCGATCTTGGGTCTTGACTTCTTGAGCCTCTAGAGTGCGCAATTCTTATCCGATTGGGATGAAATTTTGCACGACGTGTTTTGTTATCACATCCAACAACTGTGATAAGTATGGTTCAAATCGGTCCATAACCTGATATAGCTGCCATATAAACCGATCTTGGGTCTTGACTTCTTGAGCCTCTAGAGGGCGCAATTCTTATCCGATTGGAATGAAATTTCGCACGACGTGTTTTGTTATGATATCCAACAACTGTGCCAAGTATGGTTCAAATCGGTCCATAACCTGATACAGCTGCCATATAAACCGATCTTGGGTCTTGACTTCTTGAGCGTCTAGAGTGCGCAATTCTTATCCGATTGGAATGAAATTTTGCACGACGTGTTTTGCTATGACATCCAACAACTGTGCCAAGTATGGTTCAAATCGGTCCATAACCTGATATAGCTGCCATATAAACCGATCTTGGGTCTTGACTTCTTGAGCCTCTAGAGTGCGCAATTCTTATCCGATTGGAATGAAATTTTGCACGACGTGTTTTGTTATGACATCCAACAACTGTGTCAAGAATGGTTCAAATCGGTTCATAACCTGATATAGCTGCCATATAAACCGATCTGGGATCTTGACTTCTTGAGCCTCTAGAGGTCGCTATTATTATCCGATTTGCCTGAAATTTTGTACGACGGATTCTCTCATGACCATTAACATACGTGTTTATTATGGTCTGAATCGGTTTATAGCCTGATATAGCTCCCATATAAATCGATCTCTCTATTTAACTTCTTGAGCCCACAAAGGGCGCAATTCTTATTCGAATTGGCTGACATTTTACACAGGTCTCCAACATATAATTTAATTGTGGTCCAAACCGGACCATATCTTGATATCGCTCTAATAGCAAATTTTTTCTTATATCCTCTTTTTGCCTAAGAAGAGATGCCGGGAAAAGAACTCGACATATGCGATCCATGGTGGAGGGTATATAAGATTCGGCCCGGCCGAACGTAGCACGCTTTTACTTGTTATATATAAGATGAGGTGGTGGGTATCTAAAATTCGGCCCGGCCGAACTTAATACTTTTTTTTAGTTTTTTTTTCATATTTTTTTCTAAGATATTTCTGAATATTATTTTTAATGCACGTTATACATATAAACTTGAAATTAAAAAATTTATTTCAGTGCAATTGTTTTGCACTGGCGATAAGGAAGTTTCGTGATAAGAATGAATGTTCATATGCTAATCTGTCGGGCGAATTGTTTAGTCTTGCTATTAAATTTAATTGACGGCAGAGTAGCAAAGTAGCATTTTTTCTTAGCATACGTGTAAGAAACGTTTTTTATAAGTTTAAGGCAATTGCTGACATCTGTTTTATGCTTTGAGTATTTACTTATTTTGCAAGTTTTGTTTATCAACAAATAGGAATTTTAAATGTTATTAGGTTGCCCAAAAAGTAATTGCGGAGTTTTTAAAAGAAAGTAAATGCATTTTTAATTAAACTTAGAATGAACTTTAATCAAATATACTTTTTTATACACTTTTTTTCTAAAGCAAGCTAAAAGTAACAGCTGATAACTGGCAGAAGAAAGATTACAATTACAGAGTCACAAGCTGTGAAAAAATTTGTCAACGCCGACTATATGAAAAATCCGCAATTACTTTTTGGGCAACCCATAATTTTGGATAAACTTAACTTTCTGGTAGATATGAACAGTCGTATTTTGCCATCGTTGTTAAATAAATTCCAAACATTGGAATTTAAATTGATTCAGCTGGGCTTGGGATAGTTGAGGTGGGTCGAATTCATGAAATACACTCAATAGTCTGGGGAAAAAAAAATTAAGTGAGGCATAAAGTGCTTCGTGGGCATTGGTAATAATAATGTCATATTTTTTATATTTTATTTTTGGTTGTTTTTTTTTTACAAATGTTTAAGTAATCTCGTCCCTGTTAGTAATGAATGCCCTTTTTATCTCTTTGCAGGTATGTCAACTATAATAATTAAAAACTTTTGTAAGTAACCAAAATTTTTAACGAGAATCAAAAAGTTATATGAATATTGTGGTCCACCTAGTAATTGTGCAACTTTTTGTGATTCATCCCATAAATGTCCTCACAAGATTTTCTTTTGCGGTCATGAGTCCTACTATCTGTTTTACAAAGGCTTTACAAGAGTGGATTAAACTACACTACTTAGAGGTATGGTGGGCCGAATTACAAATTTCCCAATTTTTATGGGCTAATTTTATACATATTTAGTTAAAAGTTGACTTTGAGCATCACTTGATATGAATGATCAATTTTAAATTGCCTTGATATACAAAAGTATTGGGTTGCCCAAAAAGTAATTGCGGATTTTTTAAAAGAAAGTAAATGCATTTTTAATAAATCTTAGAATGAACTTTAATCAAATATACTTTTTTTACACTTTTTTTCTAAAGCAAGCTAAAAGTAACAGCTGATAACTGACAGAAGAAAGAATGCAATTACAGAGTCACAAGCTGTGAAAAAAATTGTCAACGCCTACTATATGAAAAATCCGCAATTACTTTTTGGGCAACCCAATATTTTATAGAAATTTTGGGAAAAATTGCATTTTTAATGAAAAATTTCTTTAAGCTTATTGTCTAATATAAAGCTTTTTTTATCATAGATAGGTTGGTTATAATCTTGGGAATCCATCACCATGGATTCTGCTAAAATATAATCTAATGCATTTACTTTCTTTTAAAAAATCCGCAATTACTTTTTAGCAACCCAATATATACTTTATGGGGTCTCAGACGAATATTTCGAGTAGTTACAAACAGAATGACGAAAATAGTATACCCCCATCCTATGGTGGAGGGTGTAAAAATGGAGATATTGAGCTGACACTTTGGCCAGCTTCTTTCTTTTGTCCATAGCCAGGTAAAGTTCGAAGATGGGCTATATGGGAATATATCTTGATGTAGACCCCATATAGACCACCGATTTAAGATCTTAGGCCATTATGTGATTTTGCTGAAATTTAGGACATGGACCACTAGATAAATTTCTTGAATTTGTCCTCTATCTGTCCTGATTTGGATATAGCTACCATATAGACCGATCTCTCGATAAAAGGTCTTGGGCCCATAAAAGCCACATTTATTGTCCGATTTTGCCGAAGTTTAACGCTGTGAGTTGTGGTAGGCCCTTCGACATCATTCTTCAATTTGGCTCAGATCGGTCCAGATTTGGATATAGCTACCATATAGACCGATCTCTCGATGGCTAACGAAAGCCACATTTATTATCCGATTTTGCTGAAATTTGGAAAAGTGAGTTGTATTGGGCCACTCGACATCTTTTTGCAATTTGGCCCAGATCGTTCCAGATTTATATATAACTGCTAAAAAATCTATCGATTTTATGTGTTGGACCCATAAAAGTCGCATTGCGCCGAAATTTTTGGACAGTGAGTTGTGTTAGGCTCTTCAATATTCTTCTGCAATTTGGTTCAGATCGGTCCAGATTTAGATAAGCTGCCATATAGACCGATCTGTCGATTTAAGGTGTTGGGCCCATAAAAGGCGCATTTATTGTCTGGAGTCGCTCTCCCGATTTAAGGTCTTGGGCCTATAAAAGACGCATTTATTGTCCGATTTCGCCGAAATTCGGGACAGTTAGTTGTTATGGGGCCTTCGACATTCTTTGTCAATTCGGCCCAGATCGGTCCAGATTTGCATATAGCTGCCATATAGACCAATCTGTCGATTTTAGGTGGCCCAACACCTCAAGTCGCATTTCGCCAAAATTTTTGACAGTGAGTTGTGTTAGGCCCTTCAATATTCTTCTTCAATTTGGCTCAGATCGGTCCAGATTTAGATAAGCTGTCATATATACCGATCTCTCGATTTAAGGTTTTGGGCCCATAAAAGACGCATTTATTGTCCGATGTCGCCGAAATTTGGGACAGTAAGTAGTTATGGGGCCTTTAACATCTTGTATCAATTCGGCCCAGATCGGTCGAGATTTGAATATAGCTGCCATATAGACCAATCACTCAACTTAAGGTCTTGGGCCCATAATAGACGCATTAATTGTCCTATTTCGCCGAAATTCGGGACGGTGAGTTGTGTTGGGCCACGCGACATCTTTCTCCAATTTGGCTCAGATCGGTTCAGATTTGGATATAGCTGCCATATAGACCGATCTCTCGATTTAAGGTCTTGGACCCATAAAAGGCGTATTTATTGTCCGATGTCGCCGAAATTTGGGATAGTGCGTTGTGTTAGGCCACTCGACATCTTTCGGCAATTTGGCTCAGATCGGTCCAGATTTGGATATAGCTGTCATATAGACCGATCTCTCGGTTTTAGGTTTTGCTGCCATAAAATGCGCATTTATTGTCCGATGTTGCTGAAATTTGGAACAAAGAGTTAAGTTAAGCCCCTCCACATATTTCTGCAATTTGGTCTAGATCGATCAAGATTTGCATATAGCTGCCATATAGACCGATATCTCGATTTAAAGTCTTGGCCCCAAAAAAGGCGCATTTGTAATCCGATTTCACTGAAATTTGACACAGTGACTTATGTTAGGCTTTTCGCCATCCATGTTGTATATGGTTCAGATTGGTTTATATTGTAGCTACTAAAAAGAGCAATATTTTGTTATACACAATTGAACAATGAGTTATTAGCATTTGGTCCAAATCGGAACATATTTCGTTATAACTGCTATGGGACATAAGGTATGCAATTTTCCCCGAATTTTGATGAAAGGTGGTTTACATATATACCCGTCGTGGTGGGTATCCAAAGTTCGGCCAGGCCGAACTTAACACCTTTTTACTTGTTTAGGTTTAATTTTTTCTCGATCCACCCTAACATATAACAATCGCAAACAATTTTGTTTTTTTAAATTGCCCGCAACTTTGACGGTTTGACAGTTTTACTCTCAACCATTACTTGTTTATATTTACATTGATTCCTTTCCACTTTGTTTTTGTATTTTTAGTGTTTAAAGAAAAAGTCAATATTATTGTTTTTTTTTTAGCAACAAATTGATTTATTTAAGTTAAATAACGCAATGCTCTCTATCGTAATGTTGAATCAAGCGAACCATCCAACCATCACTCTTTCCATACATCAATCAGTCAAGCATTTCATTTGAGGCAATTGATCATTTGTTTACAACAGCAACCAAAGCAAAATGTGAAGAAAAAATTGAGAAGCTTTCAGCTTGTGAACCTGCTTCGTTATATGGTCTGCCATATAATAGTCTGAGACGCTGGCAAAGCTCTAGACTTTGCCCAAGATACTAAATGTTTGTTTTTGTTTTTCTTTCAATGAAACACTTTTGATTTTATTTTCCCAATCGCATATAGATTTCAGGTTTTTACAAAATGCATTGAAGTGAAACCAATAACAGTGGATGTGCAATATTCTCCAAAAAGTCATAAACAGAAGGAAGGAAATATGTTTGCAGTTTGCTGTGTTTTTGGTTCACTAGTTGCGCTTTGCTTTTTTTGTTGTTTTCGTTGTAGTGAATTATTAAATATTTTAGTTTTGTTTGTTTTTTAAAATTTGTTTTTGTTCATGTGAATCTAAACTAGTTTTTGAACACTACATATGGTCATAGGCGACAAATAAAAGAAGTTCAGTGTTTCTGAAAGTAGCATCATATGAAACTTTGAACGAAAATATTTTTCAATATTTTGTTTGTTTCTCTATCGAGACGAGCTCAATGATTGGATATTTCCTTTGCAAATGGAAAAGGAAAGCCAGAGATCGCAACACACACCTACCACTATGGGACGCGTTTCGTAATTTGGAAACAATTACTCATCAGCCATATTAGGTGTGAAGGCTTCAAGGGACGTAAGTTGGAATGTTGTACTTATACCGAATTTGTTGCGAAAACGCCTCTATGATATAAATGCCACATTAACCACGCTCGACAACCTTGCCTATTAGCTGTACTTTTACCAATGCATGTGTTTTTGTGAAATGACAGATTTTTTGTCTACATACACAACTCCCATGTTTGTTTGTCAGTTTGTAGAACTTTCATAATTTCTATAAAACTCACATTTTTACAAAATTTGTTTAAGATTTTGTTTTTTTGGAAAATTTCTTCAAAACTTTGTTTTTTAGAAAAATTTTCAAAATTTTGATTTTTGGAAAATTTCTTAATTTTTTTTTTTTTGTATTGAAAATGTCGGTAATTTTGAAAAAGTTGGACTTTCTAGGCCGTTTCTACAGTAAGAAAGTTTATTAATAACTAAATTACTAAAAGGTGCATTACAGCGAGCTTGGGACCTGTAGATCTAAGAAGATGGGTCGAAAGTGGTCTTGTCCTAAATACGTCTAATACAGAGGTAGTTTTTTTTTAGCAGGAGATACAAATTACCTACAGTGGCACTTGTCTACTTGAGAGGAGTGAAGAAAGTGCAAAATACCTGTGTATTTTGCTGGACTAGAAATTGAACTTCTAATCCAACATTTTGGAAAGGGCAAGAAAAACAAATCTTGCCCTACTCACCTACAAGAGAGGCATTAGTAAATGTTTGAAATTAAAACCGCATGTCAAGCATAGGGTATATACTGCAGTTGCCAGACCTATAATGCTCTATGGTGCTGTGGTCTGGTGGACGGCGCTTGAAAAGTCCACCTACTGTTTAATACTCAGCCGGATTCAACGTATGGCTTGTTTGTGCATTGAGGACTACGCCATCTGATGCACTGACTTTAATACTACACCTTATGCAATAAGGCCGCGGAAGCCGATGGGTTGCCGGCTGAACTGTTTAAGACAGGAGGTAACACCCTGATAAGGCGTATGCATCAGCTTGTCTGTGCTATTTGGCTAGAATAATGCATACCCCATTATTGGAACCTCAACATACTCTGCCCCGTACACAAGAAAGGGGACAAGACGGTATGCGCCTACAACAGAGGCCTAAGTCTCGAGCCCATCGCATACAATGTACTATCTAGCGTACTGTGTGAAATATTTAAGTCTAAAGTCAACGAAATAATTGGGTCCTATCTGTGTGGCTTTAGACCTGGTAAATCCATTATAGGCCAGATATTTACTCTGCGCCAAATCCTGAAAAAGATTCGAGAAGGACAAATCAACACCGCATGACAAATCAAAGCCGCCTTCGACAGCCCTTTACGTACAAAGGTATTTCAATCTCTGCAAAACTGTTAAAATAGGAAAAAAGAAACTCCACAGTTAGAATAGGGAAGAACCTCTCCGAACCGATTTCTACCCCGCATAACTTTTGACTGAAGAGTCGGATTAAAAAACATCATACTCCAAACTTAATGTAAATTTTGTAATAAAATATGGGCAGACCCTTAGAAACATGCTCCCACACTTGGATATCAGATTCGTATTCTGCTCCCAAATACCTTTCTTTTGAGTCCCATATTGCCATGGTCGGTAAATATGTCCGATTTGCAGGTGTTTTGGGGTTTGGGGTGGTCACCCAAACACTAAGACCGGAAAATATATCAGCAACGTGCTCTATTCTCACATATCTATATATCATTTATTTAAACCCCATATTGCCATTGCCCTCAAAATTGGATATCAAATTCGTTTTCTAATCTCATTTAAACTCCTTATTGCAAAAGTCAGCAAATATGTCCAGTTAGGGGTATTGGCCCTAAAAACTATGAATATTTAGTTTCTCTCTCTTTGAGACCCAAATTGTCTTGGTGAGCAAATACGTCCTATTTGGGGGTTGTTATGGTGGTGGGACGTCCGCTAGACAGTTGGCCCCCTAATGTTGATATCAGATACGTGGTCTACTCCCACATACCTTTAATTTGAGCCCCATATTTCCATAGTCGGCAAACATGACCGGCTTGGGGGGGTGTTTTGGGTGATGGGCGGCCACTCAGTGAGTTGGCCTTGAAAATATATATCAGATTCGTGTTCCACTTTAAAAATGCTCTTATTTGAGCCTCATATTGCAATAGTCAGCAAATACTTACTATTTGGGTGGGGTTGTGGGGGTGGGGTGGCCCCTTAGACTCTTGTCCCGAATATTGATCTAAAATTCGTGCTTTACTCCCAAAGACCTTTCATTTGAGCCCCATATTGCTATGGTCATAAATATGTCCCCTTTGGGGGATGTTTTTGGTGAGAGTCGGCCTCCCAAACACTTGGTCCCATAGTTGGATATCAGCTTCGTATTCTACATTCAAATACCTTTTATTTAAGCCCCATATTGCCATGGTCAGTAAATAAGTCCTGTTTGGGGGATATTTTGGGAAAGGGGTGTACCCCCAGAAACGTGGTCCCACATTTGGATATCAGATTCGTATTCTACTCGCAAATACCTTTCATTTGAGTCCCATATTGGCATGGTTGGTATATATGTCCGATTTAGGGGTGTTTTGGGGCTTGGGGTGGTCCCCCTAGCACTTGGTCCGACAAATGGATATCAGATACGTTTTCTTATCCTAAATACCTTTCATTTGAGTCCCATATTGTCGTGATTGGTCTAAATATATGTTTGGTAGGTTTAAGGGTGGGGCGGCCCTCCTAGGTACTCTATCCGAAATTTGGATACCAAATTTTTATTTTGAATGTACTATATGTGTGCACACAAAATTTCGCTTAAATCGCACCACCCATCTCCGAGATCTGGCGTTTCTGAAAATTAGGGTAAGGGGGAGGGTCCGCCTCCCCTTCAGATATCAAAAAATGTAGTACCCTATTGTCACCACGGGGTTATTATGCATCATCTGTAAAAATTTCAAGAATATCGGTTCAGCTATTTCTAAGTCTATAAGGAACACACAAACATACAAACATACAAACAAACCTACAAACAAACGCAAATAGATTTTGAGATTGTATGTTTATAAGTCGGACATCTAGAATAACAGACGTGGTTCTTATCGTCTCCCTATGCCAAAGCAACATCTCTGAACCTGTTTTATTGTCCTTAAGCTGCACTTTTTCTCCATCGCAGTCCTTCAAACTACTGAGGCGTAAGTTAGTATTGCCTAATCACGCTCCTGTCGAATCAGTGGACTCTTCTCGAATTCAGGCCCTATTTCAGTCCCGTCTACATAGGGTGAGCCTTACCATTGCAAATGCAAATTTTGCCCATGAACATTCCACTAAGGAACAGGGGCAAACTTCTCACATATCAATGAGTGCAGTCCGATTCAAGTTTAAGCTCAATGATTAGGGGCCTCCGGTTTATAGCCGAGTCCGAACGACGGGCCGCAGTGCGACATGGCATAGTACCTCACAAATGTCGCCAGCATTAGGAGGGGAAAACCACTGCTGAAAATTTTTTCTGATGGTTTCGCCAGGTGAGCTTACATTACGTGGCATTTTTCGTTCAATTTCGTATTCAAGATCACTCCTTACTACTCATTCCCTTGTCGGATATCGACACCGTTTTGTTAAGGATATGTGGTGCTTCAAATTGGCTCACCTTCATCTAATGCGTAAACAGACAGATTTCAGTCTTCTCTGAGTTAAACTTCAGATCCCTAGGTTTTGCTTAGTTGTATGCCATCGTATGGTTCATATGCAGGATTCACTAATAGAAGGTTAGGTCACTTGAGAAAACATAAAGTGGAAAGGCCCCATGAACATCATTAAGAATGACAAATCTACCGTTTGAAAATGTCATCAAAGAATGAATGTAAAAAGGGGTACAAGTTAACATCCTCAATGCCAAGTACTGCCAAAAATTAATGTCGGATGATCGCTTGGCTTATCCTTATTCGGTGAATCCTGGGTCGTATGGTGGGTCTTTTCAAATGATTTTGCCCATAGTTCTTGATATCCCAAAATCGAATGTTTGTTGTTGTCTTTGCATTTTTGAAGGAAAAAGTTCCACTATTTCTTTATACAGTTTGAAGTTTCCCTTTAATGTTTCGCCATCATACCGCACACACCATTTCCCCCTATGGTAGGGTGTCGACTGCTCACCCTTGACCGATAATTGCAACATTATCAATTTTTGTTTTGGTAAACCATTCATATATGAGTTAAAGAGAACAAAAAAAGTCTCTCTCGTCTAAACGACGAGTAAATGGTCGAACAAAAAAAACTTTGATAAAGATCAACGAAAACAAAAATTGACAAAAATAACGCAAAACATAAACAGAAAGTAAAAAAAGGCAAAGTAGAGCGCTAAAAACAAAAACTCTGTTCCCATTACAGATTACAGCAACAAACGGTGATCTCTTGATGTGTCATTTTTGTCTGTCTATTGAGCCCCCCTCCCCTCCTTTACACTAAAGGTTTTTTTGTAAAAGCTATGCGTACCATGTGCTTGCTGGTTACACATTAAGTATGACAGTCACCGAAGTAGTGAGTTTGTTGTTGTTTACTAGCCTACAGAAATAATACTCAAGTGTTGAGAGCCAGAGATCTCTCGCAATCATACGATGGTTGGCGAAATAAAATATGAGCAATGCCAAACAAGAGATAGACAGACGCAACACTCACGTGTGCTGTCTTAATTTGAAGGGGAGGAAGAGGAGGGAGGAGGGTTTGATGGTAGGGTAGAGCCATGTGCCCCCCTTTTGAAAAGTAAATACGAAAACAAACTGAATTTAATCACAAGAAAAATAGCAACAATTCAGTCGTCCGCGAACTATTACAGCGTGCGGTTGGTTGAAATTTTCTGGCTTGGGGGCGATTTTGCGATTTTTTTTTTGCGAAAATACAAACGAGAAAAACTATTTTTGTGTCATCAGTTACGTTATTTAATTTATTCTATTCTCGGCAGGTTATTTGCAATTAAATAAACATTTTTCATATGTTTTTTTTTTCTGTTCAAACGCTCCCTCTTTATGTGTCATATGAATGAACTGCTAAATCGTTAGAGCTAACAAAAAGACTGTTTTTTTTGTATACGCGCGCTAAACAAAAGTCCACAAAATAGTGACCATGATAAGCTAGACAATAGTGAGCGTGTATTTGAACAAAAAGCTAATCTCTGAAACGGCAAATTCCCTTTGAGGTTTATCAGGGTTTGTCATTTTCGTAAAGTCGGGCAAGAAGTAGAAAAGCAAAACGTACAACGTGTGTTTTTTTTTGGAATTACAGAACCCATCATCTTTAAGGAAAAAAAAAATGAAAGCCGTCAAAAATAAATCCCGCCTTTTGTTGGGTCTACGCAGATCCCCCGCAGATTTGACCACAGCCAAGTACATCTACTACTATGGACCCAGCTATGGCGATAGCTCGATCTATGAGCTCGATGATTTCGAGACCATGATGCAAGATCCCAAATTTGATAAGACTCGCAACACGGTTCTATATCTGCATGGTTATATTGAGAATCCCGATGTTGAGAGCATTCATGTGATAGTAGAGGCCTATCTGAAGCGCACCGACACAAATCTCATAGTGCTGGACTGGGGTGAGTTGGCCGATGGCAATTATGCCTTTGATGCTGTGGTCAATGCCAAACAGCTGGGACCGGTTTTGGCCAAACATCTGTTGAAGCAATTCGATAATGGTTTGGACATTGACAAATTTCACATAGTGGGTCATTCATTGGGTGGCCAAATGGCCGGCATTATTGGCAGAGAAGTTTGGGAACGCAGCCAAAAGACCAAGAAAATCAAAAGAATAACCGGCCTAGATCCCGCCTTTCCCCTTTTCTATATGGGTGGCTTGGCCCGTCACTTGTGTAAATATGATGCTGAATTTGTGGATGTCATGCATACCGATGCTTGGATCTATGGAGCCCCCAGTAGTGCGGCCACCGCTGATTTTTGGCCCAATGCCGGCAAGACTCTGCAGCCGGGTTGCCCCAAAAGAAATTATCGCATGCTCACCGATAATGATTTGTCTAGTCATCGTCGTTCCTGGTGGTTTTGGGCCGAAAGTGTGGCCGACAAATATCCGGATAAATTCAATGCCGTTAAGGCCAAAAATTGGTCTGATTTCAAGGAGGGCAAGCTGATCAACGATGATCGCCTGCATGTGGTCATGGGTCACAAATGTCCCACCAATATTTCTGGAGATTATTTCCTACAGACAAATGGCTCGAAACCTTATGCTCGTGGAGTGGCTGGTACACGGTACATAGAACCCAAAGAGTTGCCAGGTTTTAAATACTGCGAAGAGGAGGAGTTGAGGACATAGCTTAAGTTTAGTTGAGTAAGGTAAAAAAATGGAAAAATAAGGAACACTGAATAGCTAGTTTTGAGTTTATAAAACTTTTTTTTTAATTTTTAAAAGTTTTTATGTTATAAAGTTTTTTTTTGTAGAAATTCTTTTTTATAAATTTTTTTTTATAATTTTTTTTTTATACATTTTTTTACCATATAACATTTTTTTTGTTGAAGTTTGAATTATGAGAACGAATTTATTACTACTTAAAATATAAAAAAAATCTAAAAAAATAGGTTTGTTATTTTTTTTTTTATTTTTTTTATATTTCTTTTTTTATAATGAAAATCCCTTCATTACCCTATTAAACAAAAGCTTTATGTATATAAAATTTTTAGTTTTAATTAACATCTCTTAAGCCTCAGATTTCCTTAGAAAGTGTAGCATTTTAAAAGTCTTTTGTATAATAAAAATAAAAAAATATCTACAAACTTGAATTTAAAATCATTTGCTGGACTTTGAAATTAAACGAAGCATGGCAAGACGTTGGTAATCAACAATTAATTAAAATATTGCCGTGAATGATATGGAAATTTCCATAGATATACAAATGGGAAAGAAAATAAACAAAAGGTGGGTTTATAAGGGTGTACCGAACACATATTTCAATTGCCATTATGATCCACATATTTATGTTGTTCTATTTTTTTTATTGGAAATTAATCTTTTATTTAATTAACCCCACATATGAAATCTCTACAAAGCTTTTAACTAATCTCATTGCTAGTATTTCAATTGGTTATAACTTTTCCTCCATGGGTTTTTGGCCATATGCGTAGGGCAACTAATCTTATCAGGAATATTATAATTCTGCCATTTGAAGAGCCATTTGTTCACCTGTGCATAAATCAAAAGTCAATCAAATTCAGTTATTGACTTTGATAATTCTTGCAGTTATTTCGGCGCCCTGACTGTGGGCCCCAAACAAATACACCCCAAATTGAAAAAGAAAGTTGAACCCAAATTTGGGGTGTTTTTTGAATTATGAAAAATGACCCCAATGTCAATCGGTTTATATGGCAGCTATATCAGGTTATTGACCGATTTTAACCATTGTTTTGCACAGTTGTTAAAAGGCCGAATAAAATACGTCATGCAAAATTTCGGCCAAATGGGATAGGAATTGCGCCCTCTAGAAGCTCAAGAAGTCAAGTCCCCAGATCCGTTTATATGACAGCGATATCACGTTAAGGACCGATTTGCACCATACTTGGTACAGTTGTTGGATATCATAACAGAATACTTCGTGCACAATTTCATTCAAATCGGATAAAAATTGCGCCCTCTAGAGGCTCAAGAAGTCAAGACCCAAGATCGGTTTATATGGCAGCTATATCAGGTTATGGACCGATTTGAACCATACTTAGCACAGTTGTTGGATATCATAACAAAACACGTCGCGCAAAATTTCTTTCCAATCGGATATGAATTGCGTCCTCTAGAGGCTCAAGAAGCCAAGACCCAAGGTCGGTTTATATGGCAGCTATATCAAAACATGAACCAATTTACACTAATATGAAGTATTTGTGCAAAATGTCAAGCTCCTGCCTTTACTCCTTCGAAAGTTAACGTGCTTTCGGCAGGTGGACGGACGGACATGGTTAGATGGACTTAAAATGTTTGACGATCAAGAATAAATATACCTTATAGCCGAACCGGGGCCGCTCCGCTGCGCCTTCTTTAACTCATTTATATGTTTTTAGGGTTGGGACACTTCGTCTTGAGTATGTATATCGAATTCGTGCCACTGTAGCCTATGTCCGCCTGTAATGCTGAACGCATGCGTTCAAATCCTGGCGACAACATCGGACAAAATTTAAAGCGGTGGTGATATCCTCTTAATGCTGGAGACATTTGAAAAAAATTCTCCCCAAAGAGATGTGGCACTGTGGCTCGCCATTCGGACTCGGCTAAAAAAAAAAGTCCCATATCATTGAGTTTAAACATGAATCGAAAAGCTTTCATCGATGTGTGGGAAGTGTGCACCTTCTCGGTTACTGGGTAAATTTTTACTCCACTCCCCAATACCTTTCTTTTGAGTCCTATATTATTGTATTGGTAAATATTTCCGGTTTAGAGAGACACTTGGCCCTTAATGTCAATATACGCTTCGTGCTCTACTTTCAAATACATTTTATATGGGCCCCATAATAGCGTGAACGGTAAATAAATTCTGTTTGAGGATGGGATGGACCCCAGGGATTTTGTCTCGAAAATGAGTATCAATTTCCCGAAAATCATCAACTGAAACATCAAAAGCTTTTATATAATGGGGAGGTGTTTTCGAGTGGGGCAGTTCCCCAAACACATGGCTAATAAATTGGATATCAAATTCATTTTCTACTCACAAACACCATTCATTTGAGTCCCATATTGTCATAATGGGTCAATCCACCTATTGGACTTATTTTTGGCAAGAAAAGCGCCAACTAGATTTGTACACAAATTTTTATGTCATATCCACTTCCTAATTGCTTTCATTTGGATTCCATATAGACATGGTCAACTTATATACCCATTTGGGGGTATTTGGGGGTGGGGCGACCTCCCATTGCTTGGACCTAATTTTTTATGCCATATTTGTTGACTACTGTCGAAAGTATTTTCATTTGAGGCACATATTGACATGAACGTCCAATATATTTGTTTAGAGGAGTTTTTGGGTTGGGGGGGCCCGCTGGACCCACATTTTAATACCATATTCGTTTTCTATTCTCCAATACCTTTCATTTGATGTCCATATTGTGCCTATCGGTCCACTTTGGGAGTAGGGGGAAGGGACCGCCCCCATCCGATATCTTAAAAATTATATAGCCTACGTTTCCTTCCAGACAAAATTACACAATCTGTGAAAATTTTAAGAAAATCGGTTCAGGCGTTTTTGATTCTACGGAACAAACAAAAAAACCGATTCCCATCTAGTCGTGATTGGTCATTTGCCCATTTAAGGCGTTTTTGGGGGTAGGGGTACCCTCTATACTTCAGTCTGATTTAGTATGCCAGATTCGTTATCTACTCCCGAATACTTTTCATTTAAGGCCCATTTGCCATGATCGCCCGCTCATATTCGCAATCTACTCCCGAATACCTTTCATTTGAGTCCCATATTGTCATGATAGTCCAAAAACCCTATTTTAGGCGGTTTTGGGGTTGGGGCGGTCCCCCAGTTACTTGGACCCAATTTTTTTTATATGAAATTCGTACTCTTCTCCCGAATACCTTTCATTTGAATCCCATATTGTGCCGATCGGGCCAGTTTTGTTTTTGGGAAGTACTTTTGGGGTAAGGGGAGAGTCCGCCCCCTCCCGATATCAACCTACATAATCTGTGAAAATTTCAAGGTAATCGGTTCAGCTGTTTTTGAGTCTATACGGAACAAACCGACAAACAAATAAACACAAATTCAATCCTATATATAAGATGGGGTCTTAGGTCCATATTTCGTGGTGTTACAAACGGAATGACTAAAATAGTATACCCTCATTCTATGGTGGTGGGTATTAAAATAAACAAACAACATGGACTTCGAGCTTTACTATCCGTTCTTGCCAGCAAATTTTTTATTTTGTTTTGTTTAAAGACTTCAACTATGTGTACGGATTAGGTTTGAAGTCAGTTCAGATATGGCTTCCATTTAAATTCTCTTCCGATTTTATGTAATATTGATTTAATTTCAACCGATTCTCACGAAAATAGCAAATGCACAAATTTGCACAAAAGCATTCTATTGGGTTGCCCAAAAAGTAATTGCGGATTTTTCATATAGTCGGCGTTGACAAATTTTTTCACAGCTTGTGACTCTGTAATTGCATTCTTTCCTCTGTCAGTTATCAGCTTTGACTTTTAGCTTGCTTTAGAAAAAAAAGCACAAATGTCGCCAGCATTAGGAGGGGATAACCACCGCCGAAACATTTTCAGATAACCCAGTCGTTCAGCGTCATAGGCAGACATTTTAATCTGCACCACGGTGGCCTCATTGGCATACATAATTCATAGGCAGACATTTTAATCTCTGCGCCACGGTGGCCTCATTGGCATACATAATTCTCTTATGATTGTTGAAATTTTAAGTTACTTTTATCAAAATCGGTTCAGATTTATATACTTTTTACACTTATAGAACCGAAGTTGTGATAATTTTGAATAGATTTGTTCGAAATTTGATACTGATTTGATTTATTATTATAGGATATTTTCAAGTCGACACAGCCCGACTTTTATTTTTTATTTTTTTTTTTGTGAGTTGCACAGTGTGGACTGATGGTAATATTAAATAGTTCTTTAAACCTTCACGTTTTGTGATTATTGTGATTTTGCAGATTGGGTTTATAATAACCAAAAATCCCATTTTCATATTTTCAGATTAAGTTGTTTTAAAAAAAAAGATCTGTTGTTTTCTACCTTATCTTTCATATTTTTTCTCTTCAATAACATTTAACTCTGGGTGGTCGGCTTTGTGCGTTAACCGACCACCTTATCTAATCAAAATATATATTGAGAGGTATTATAATTCCGCTTTTGAAGTGCTAACATACTTTTTTAATCGCATATCAATCACACACGTTTCTATTGGAATATACAACTAGGCAGCGGACATCCAAATATATGCCGCCAAATTCGTTTTTATTTTGAGGGTGTGTTATCTTAACAGGTGGTCTTTGATTTAAGAATAACCCACCCATATCCCTACATCCACTTGAAAAGCTAGGTTATAGAATATCGACATAAAGGTGGAATGACTCATTAAACTATGTTACGATATGGAAGAGAAGCAAATAAAAATCTTCAAAAACTTACTTGCATGGAATATATCTTAGGTTAAAGAAAACACTCCTTGTTCCAATATTATGGCGGTGTAATGACCAATCATTGCCTACTACATTAAAAATGTGGCAAAATCCGTATGCGGGTAATGAAGGACTCCCCCAAGGATGACCATCATTGTCGAAATTCTACTGAAGCCAAGAATGTGGCATTTAAAACCGAATGAGCATCTAGAATATAACTCTGGGCGAAGGAAAAGTATCGCGGGAATAGGAGAGAAACAAAACGTACACTTCACAGAAAGAAGAGAGAAATGTGAAGGAGCAAATCGAGATGTTAAGGAAACCAAAAAAGATCCGAAAATTTTCGCAAAGCATTAAATATTAAACCGTTGACTTTGGTAGAGCACCTCCTTCTGCAGAGATGAAGAAATAAATTTGAAATCAGATGCAGATAGTCTGAACTATTTAAGACCACCCTGCTGTGGCAAACTTATCAGGTCGTCTGCCGAGTCTGGCTAAAAAAACGCATACTATGCCCTGCATACTAGAAAAGAGACAATACAACTACAAAGGGATAAACCTCCTTTCCATTGCATACAAACTACTTGTAACTTACTTCTTTCCGTTTAATATAGATTTGATCAACTTAAAGACGTACCTATAAAGATAAACAAAAAATTTTAATATTAGAACTCATTAATACAAATACTATTTGATGAAATTTATAGATACATTACATAAACTTTAAACAGATAAAAATAATTTTAAAAAACAACAACTTTGGTTGAAAAAACAAGTACGAAAGTTGTTAATTTTCCTGCAACAATTTTTTCGAATCTCAACAACCCAAAGTACAAATTTATTGTTGAAAGGCACTCTTCGCAAGCCAACATACAACAGCAACAACAATACATCCATAGGCAAGACAAACAAGTAAAAAGGCGTTAAGATCGGCCGGAACCACCTTCCGCCAAAATCTCGTGAAAAATGCATACCTTATACCTTGTGTGTAGGAAAATGTTGGTGTTTTAAGTAGCTATATCTAAAAATAAACCGATCTGAACTATATACGACACGGATGTCGAAAAGCCTAACATAAGAAACTGTGTCAAATTTCGGTGAAATCGGATTATAAATGCGCCTGTTATGGGGCCAAGACTTTAAATCGAGATAACGGTCTATATGGCAGTTATATCCAAATCTTGACCGATTTGGGCCGAGTTACAGAAAAATGTCGAAGACACATCTCACTGTCCCAAATTTCGCCGAAATCGGACAATAAATGCGACTTTTATGGCCCCAAAACCTTAAATTCAGAGATCGGTCTATATGGCAGCTATATTCAAATCTGGACCGATCTGGGCCAAATTTAGAAAATATGTTGAAAGTCCACAAAATTTCAATAATTTTGTCTGTCAAATCTCTTGTAGAGACTTACTTACGTACTTCAACAACTAATGTCTTCGATTCAATGCTAACAATTGTTGAGTTGATTTTTTCTAAGAGTTATTTTTTTTCTGTGTGCTTCGTGCTAGAAAATATTTCTTGGATTATTTTAAAATCGGTGTCCAGGACTGGACATTTGAGGTTTTGTTTTTGGAAAGTACTATTCCTCAAATAGAAAATTCATTTGTGTCTTATATTTTCCTAGTCGGCCTGCTTGTCAGTATGAGGGTTTTCTGGGGAATAGGTCGGCCTTGCAGGCCATTTGCCGCAAGTTTGAATGTCAGACTGATCGGCCTACAAGTCTGTTTAGAATGATCAGATTGTTGCTCCAATTTCAAATACAATGTATGGTATAGGGCCCTATATTGACCCTCTCGACCTACACTCATATAGAAAAATTTATATCAAAAATCGAAACCATGCTGTATTATTATTGAAGCAACCACATGCGGAATCAATACTATACCGCTTGTTTTTGCTAAAGTTGGCATGATAAATACCGTTTGGCATTAGATTGATTACCAAACAGGTCCTGCTTTTAATACCAAATTGTTATTGGCTTTAGTACCAAACCGAGACTGTTTGAATATCATAGGCTCGTTTGTCTGATATAAAATTAATACCAAATGGTATTAAAAATAATGTGAATAAAATATTGTAAATTTAAGTCCTGATTTTGTCCTGATTGGTAAACTTTTCAGTTTAGGTGGTACGAGAGTTCGTTGCCCTTACAATACCAACAAAATTATACAGTAAATTTTTATACCCACCACCGTAGAATACGGGGTATATTCATTTAGTCATTCTGTTTGCAACTCATCGAAATATCAATTTCCGACCCCACAAAGTATATATATTTCGGATCGTCGTAAAATTCGAAGACACGATTTAACGATGTCCTTGTGTCTGTCCGTCCGTCTGTTGTAATCACTCTAGAGCCTTCAAAAATTGAGATATTGAGCTGAAATTTGGCACATACGTCTTTTTGATGCACGCTGGTTAAGTTTTTGAACGGGCTAAATTGGACCATATTTGGATATAACTGCGATATAGACCGATTTTCCGATAAAGTGTCTAATGCCCATAAACCACTTTATTTTTTATCCGAAATTTGAACCAGTGAGTATTTTAAGGCTTCCCGACATCTTACGTAAATATTGTTCAGATCGGTCTTATTAGGATATAGCTGCCATATAGACCAAAAATGCCAATTGCAAATTTTGCCCATGAACATTCCACTAAGGAACAGGGGCAAACTTCTCACATATCAATGAGTGCAGTCCGATTTAAGTTTTAAGCTCAATGATAAGGGGCCTCCTTTTAATAGCCGAGTCCGAACGGCGTGCCGCAGTGCGACACCTCTTTGGAGAGAAGTTTTACATGGCATTGTACCTCAAAAAATTTTCCAGCATTAGGAGGGGAAAACCACCGCTGAAAATTTTTTTCTGATGGTCTCGCCAGGATACGAACCCATGCTTTCAGCGTCATAGGTGGACATGCTAACCACTGCGCTACGGTGGCCATATAGACCGATCTCCCGATAAGGCCATAAAAGCATTATTTTTTATCCGATTTCGCTGAAATTTGCAGCAGTGGATTATTTTTAGCCTCCCGACATCTGACCTAAATATGGATTAGATGGGTCCATATTAAGATATAGCTACCATATATACCGATCTTCCGATAAAGGGTATGAAGACCATTAAAGCTTTATTTATTGCCCGATTTCGCTGAAATTTGCAGCAGTGGGTTATTTTAAGCCCCCCGACATATGACCTAAATATGGTTGAGATCGGACTATATTTAGATATAGCTACCATATAGACCGATCTCCCGATAAGGGGTCTGAAGGCCATAAAAGCTTTATTTATTACCCGATTTCGTTGAAATTTGCAGCAGTGGGTTATTTTAAGCCTCCCGACATCTAACCTAAATATGGATTAGATCGGTTCATATTAAGATATAGCTACCATATAGACCGATCTCCCGATAAAGGGTCTGAAGACCATAAAAGCTTTATTTTTTATCCGATTTCGCTGAAATTTGCAGCAGTGGGTTATTTTAAGCCTCCCCGACATATGACCTAAATATGGTTGAGATCGGACTATATTTAGATATAGCTACCATATAGACCGATCTCCCGATAAAGGGTCTGAAGACCATAAAAGCTTTATTTCTTATCCGAATTCGCTGAAATTTGCAGCAGTCGGTTATTTTAAGCCTCCCGACATCTGACCTAAATATTGATTAGGTGCGTTCATATTTAGATATAGCTGCCATATAGACCGATCTCCCGATAAAGGGTCTGAAGACCATTAAAGCTTTATTTATTACCCGATTTCGCTGAAATTGGCAGGTGTCGGTTATTTTAAGCGTCCCGACATCTGACCTAAATATTGATTAGGTGCGTTCATATTTAGATATAGCTGCCATATAGACCGATCTCCCGATAAAGGGTCTGAAGACCATAAAAGCTTTATTTATTACCCGATTTCGCTGAAATTTGCGGCAGTCGGTTATTTTAAGCCCCCCGACATCTGATGTAGATATTGTTCACATCGGACTATATTTAGATATAGCTGTCGTATAGGTCGATCTCCCGATAAAGGGTCTGAAGGCCATAAAAGCTTTGTTTTTTATCCGATTTCGCAGAAATTTGGAATAGTGCTCAGTTCTAAGCCTCCCAACATCCGACCCAAATATGGTACAGATCGGACTATATTTCGATATAGCTGCCATATAGACTGATCTCCCGATAAGGGTTTTGAAGGCCATAAAAGCTTTATTTTTTAACCGATTTCGCTGAAATTTGAAACAGTGAGTTATTTTTAGCCTCCTGACACTCGACCTAAATAGTGTTGAGATCGGACTATATTTAGATGTAGCTGCCATATAGACCGATCTCCCGATAAGGGATCTGAAGGCCATAAAAGCTGTATTTATTACCCGATTTCGCTGAAATTTGCAGGAGTCGGTTATTTTAAGCGTCCCGACATCTGACCTAAATATTGATTAGGTGCGTTCATATTTAGATATAGCTGCCATATAGACCGATCTCCCGATAAAGGGTCTGAAGACCATAAAAGCTTTATTTATTACCCGATTTCGCTGAAATTTGCAACAGTCGGTTATTTTAAGCCCCCCGACATTAGATGTAGATATTGTTCAGATCGGACTATATTTAGATATAGCTGTCATATAGATCGATCTCCCGATAAAGGGTTTGAAAGCCATAAAAGTTTTATTTTTTATCCGATTTCGCTAAAATTTGAAACAGTGAGTTATTTTTAGCCTCCTGACACCCGACCCAAATATGGTTCAGATAGGACTATACTTAGATATAGCTGCCATATAGACCGATCTGCCGATAACCGATTTCGCTGAAATTTGAAGCAGTGAATTTTTCTGAGCCTTACGATATCCAACCTTAATATGGTTCAGATCGGTTTATAATTGGATATATCTGACAAAAAGACCAATATATTGTTCTACAAAATTGAATTGTGATATGTGTCTTAGACCACTCAATGTCCGTGCCGGATTAAGGTGCTTAAGTTTTCCAATTTTCACCGGATTGTGACGAATTGAAGTTTACCGATATACCCAAGGTGGTGGGTATCCAAAGTTCGGCCCGGCCAAACTTAATGCCTTTTTACTTGTTCCATCTAGGCCATTGCACATAATCTGTGTTTACTCCGCATAGACTCTTCTATTTCCGAGTCTATGCGGATATAAACAAATAAACTGGCATGCAAACATACAATTTGGTGATATTTAAGTCAACCTACGGAGCCAATTTTCTAGGGAGGTTCAGATATTCGGGGCATATGATGGGGGACGCTAAACAAAGATGCTGTCAAAATAGAAAAGCAGACAAAACTCCCTTCATTTAAATTTTAAGGACAATAAGGACCAACCTTAGCCATAAGACTCTCCTTCCTTTAGCCTGCAGATTGTCTATATGGTGTGGAAAGTCGGTGCAAACAATTTTATCAGCACATAACAGCGCTGGCCAACATTTAACAAAAATTCTACTTAAGCAGATAAATCTCTAAAATTAAACGCCCAATTAAATCTTCTAATTTCTAAATCGAATCATTTTTCTAATGCCGACAAAAATCAAATCATTAATTGAATGTAACAAGGAATCAACCAGGCACATAAAACTTTTTTGCAAAACATGCTGCCGATTTCATTGAATAGATGAAAATCCTTCTAATTAAACACGTCTGACTACCGGTATTGGTGATTAATGTAAGTCTCTTGCGATTAGCAGATAGACGCTGCCAAGAAAATCCTTCATTAATAGTGTATGGCCTGTAATACCACCATCATGGATGGCAAACTATTGTTAATTTATATTTTATTGACAATTATCCGCCTTGAAAGAGTAAAAAGCGCTTTTCAATTTAATTTAATCCGAAAATCTTCTAAATGCGGGAAACGCATTTAGGCATAAAGCTGGAGCTGGAGATGCTGCTGTATGGATGCCTTGGATGTTGGCCAATGAAATACCACTAACCTACCAGCAATTTCATGGAGTTTTTGGATGTGATGGCCTACCTGTATTTGCCCGTATTTGGCTGACATACAACAAATACTTGCTGTTGCTGGCGGTCGTTCGCATTAAATTGTTTGGCCTAATTTCTGTTTTGAGGCGAACAAAAAAACAGAACTTATGTACAGACGGACGGACGGACGGAAGGCTTAATGCCACTCTAGCTTGTTTGCTGCTTGGAAAATGTTTTGGTAGCTGCAAAAGGAACTGCCATTGGCACATATTTAACACACACTCTGTGTGAGTTATGGTTTTCGGTGGCTCTTTGACTCCCCAAAGCAGAGGACGAAGCAAGGAAGTCACTTCTTGCATTTGCCTTGAAATTTATGTGGCAAAACAGTTATAATCGGGGCTTAAGTTGCCTGTATATGCCAGGCAATTTTGAATGGGTTTTGAAAACCGCTTAAGCCCCTATTCCCCAGCATACAACCATCGAGTTCTACGTATACTAATATAAATGTCTTCTCGAGAAACAAGCTTACGAAGCCAAATCAGATGTAACAACCAGTAGCGGCATGGGGGGGGGGGGGGGGGGTTAAGACATACGACAAGAAAATGTTGATTTTACAGGTTGGCTAATTATTTTTGTTTTGGTTTTCATTCAAAAATCCAAAAGAAAGGAGAGCTGGCATTTAAAGGATAGAGTAGTTGGAGTGTGAGGTATTAATGCATTGACCGCATTCCACAGTGTAACAGGATATCCTATGACAGGATGAAGTTATTTTTCAATAAACAGATACATAGATGTAAAGTTCGCATAGGCTGTATATCCTATAGAATAAATAGATTTCGATTAACTTAGTATATGTGTCATACCTAGTGGTACTATACAGTGATTGCGAATCGAATTTCCGGAAAATAAAGTCCAAACTTAAGAACAATTAAAAATAACTCAAAAATATCGCAAATATTCTTTTGTAGCAAAAAATTGTTAAAAATCAGCAAATATTCAAATTCTCAAAATTTTCATGAAAATCCCCATAACCCTTAAATCCCTATTAACTGGGGAAATATGTCTGAATGTTGGGGTTTTTGTGTCCTCCACCATAGCATGGGTTTATACCAACATCGTCAAATGGACTTGACCCCCATGGCATTTTAAGTCGATCTAGTCATGTCTGTCCGTCCGTCTGTCTGTCTTTCTGTAATAAGCATGCTAACTTCCCAAGGAAAAAAGTTAGGCGACTCAAGTACTTCTTCGTAATTTAGATTGGTTGGGATTGTAAATGGGCCATATCGGATATAGCTTCCATATAAACCGATTTCCCAATTATATTTCTTGAGCTTCTAGAGCGCATAATGCTTATCCGATTTAGCTAAAATATTGCACAATGACATCTTCTGTGACCTTAAATATACGTGCGAAATATAGTGTTAATAAATTCATAACCAGATTAGGGGCCCATATATACCTCTCCCGATTTTACTTCTTGAGGTTCTAAAGGGCGTAACTTGGCTGAAATTTTGCAAAGTGACTATTTTTATACCCACCACCGCAGAATGGGGGTATATTCATTTTGTCATTCCATTTGCAACACATCGAAATATCCATTTCCGACCTTATAAAGAATATATATTCTTGATCCGGGTAAAAATCTAAGATGATCTAGCCATGGCCGTTCGTCTGTCTGTTGAAATCACGCTAGAGGCTTTAAATTGGAGGTATTGAGCTGAAACTTTGCACAGATTCTTATTCTTGTCTATAAGCACGTTAAGTTCGAAGATGTGCTATATCGGACTATATCTTGATATAGCCCCCATATAGACCGATCCGCCGATTTAGGGTCTTAGGCCCAGAAAAGCCACATTTATCCGATTTTGGTGAAATTTGGGACAGTGAGTTGTGTTAGGTTCTTCGACATCTTTCTTCAATTTGGTCCAGATCGGTTCAGATTTGGATATAGCTGCCATATAGACCGATCTCCCGATTTAGGGTCTTGGGCCCATAAAATCCACATTTATTATCCGATTTTGCTGAAATTTGGGACAGTGAGTTATGTTAGGTCCTTTGACATCTTTCTTTAATTTGGTCCAAATCGGTCCAGATTTGGATATAGCTGCCATATAAACCGTTGTCTCATTTGAGGGTTCGAAGTTGGGCTATATCGAACTTTATCTGGATATAGCCCCATGTAGACCGATCCGCCGATTTTGGGACTTCTGCCCATAAAAGCCACATTTATTATCCGATTTTGCTGAAATTTGGGACAGTGAGTTGTGTTAGGTTCTTCGACATCTTTCTTCAATTTGGTCCAGATCGGTTCAGATTTGGATATAGCTGCCATATAAACCGATCCGCCGCTTTAGGTTCTTGGGCCCATAAAAGCCACATTTATTGTCCGATTTTGCTGAATTTTGGGACAGTGAGTTGTGTTAGGCTCTCCGATATCTATCTTCAATTTGGCCTAGATCGGTCCAGATTTGAATATAGCTGCCATATAGACCGATCTCTCGATTTGAGGTTTTGGGTCCATATAAGGCGCATTTATTGTACGATGTCGTCGAAATTCGGGACAGTGAGTTGCGTTAGGTCCTTCAACATATTTCTTCAATTTGGCCCAGATCGGTCGTGATTTGGATATAGCTGCCATATAAAACCGATCTCTCGATTTAAGATTTTGGGTCCATAAAAGGCGCATTTATTGTCCGATTTTGCTGAATTTTGGGACAGTGAGTTGTGTTAGGCTCTTCGACATTCTTCTTCAATTTGGCTCAGATCGGTCCAGATTTGGATATAGCTGCCATATAGACCGATCTCTCGATTTAAGGTTTTGGGCCCATAAAAGGTCCCTTCATTGTCCTATGTCGCCGAAATTTGGGACAGTGAGTTGTGCTGGGCCCTTCGACATTCTTCTTCAATTTGGTCCAGATCGCTTCAGATTTGGATATAGCTGCCATATATTGGGTTGCCCAAAAAGTAATTGCGGATTTTTTAAAAGAAAGTAAATGCATTTTTAATAAAACTTAGAATGAACTTTAATCAAATATACTTTTTTTACACTTTTTTTCTAAAGCAAGCTAAAAGTAGCAGCTGATAACTGACAGAAGAAAGAATGCAATTACAGAGTCACAAGCTGTGAAAAAATTTGTCAACGCCGTCTATATGAAAAATCCGCAATTACTTTTTGGGCAACCCAATAGACCGATCTCTCGATTTAAGGTCATGGACCCATAAAAGGCGCATTTATTATCCGATCTCGCCAAAATTTTGGACAGTGAGTTTTGTTGGGCTCTTAGACATCCTTCTTCAATTTGGCCCAGATCAGTCCAGATTTGAATGTAGCTGCCATATAGACCTATTTCTCTATTTAAGATTTTAGGCCCATAAAAGGCGCAATTTTGTCCGATTTATCCGAAATTTAGGACAGTGAGCTATTTTAAGCCCCTCGACATCCTTCCTCAATTTCGCTTAGATCGGTTCAGATTTTGATATAGCTGCCATATGGACCGATTTCTCGATTGAAGGTTTTGGGGCCATAAAAGACGCATTTATTATCCGATTTCGCCGAAATTTGGTACAGTGAGTTGTGTCAGGCATTTTTCAACATTTTTCTGAAACTTGGCCTAAATCGGTCCAGATTTGGATATCCAAATCTGAACCGATTTAGGCTGCCATATAGACCGATATCTCGATTTATAGTCTTGACCCCATAAATGGCGCATTTATAATCCGATTTCATTGAAATCTGACGCAGTGACTTATATAAGGCTTCACGACATCCATGTCGTATATGGTTCCGATCGGTTTATTTTTAGATATAGCTACTAAAAAGACCAATATTTTGTTATGCACAATAGAGCAATAACTTGTACTTATTAGAATTTGGTCCAAATCGTAACATATTTCGATATTGCTGCAATGGGGCATATGGAATGCATTTTTCACCGGATTTTGACGAAAGGTGGTTTACATATATACTCGAGGTGGTGGGTATTCAAACTTAACGCCTATTTAGTTGGTATGATCTCTAACATAAGTGCCAAATATGGTCTGAATCGATCCATAGGTTAATATAGCTCCCATATAAATCGATTTCCCGATTATACTTCATGAGCCCCTAGACTGCGCTGATTTGGCTGAAATTTTTTACCATGACAGTTTTTGTGACATCATGGTCCGAATCAGTCCAAAACCTGATATTGCTACCTTATATACCCATCTCTCGATTATACTTCTTGAGCCTTTAGAGCGCGCAATCCATATCTAATTTGGCAGACATTTTGTACTATGACGTTTTTTATGTGCCAAGTATGTTTCGAATCGGTCCATAGCCTAAAATAGCTCCCTTATAAACCGATCTCTCGATTATACTTCTTGAGCCTTTAGAAAGCGCAATTCTTATCTGATTTGGAAAAATATTTGTTCTATGACGTTTTTTGATGTCATTAAACAGATGTGCCAAGTATGGTCCGAATCGGCCTAAAACCTGGTATTGCTACCTTATAAACCGATCTCCCGATTATACTTCTTGAGCTTCTAGAGAGCCCAATTCTTATCTGATTTGCTTGAAATGACTTTACTTTGACTTTATCTTAGACATTTAACAGAAGTGATAAATGTGGTCAGAATCGGTCCAAAACCGGATGTAGCTCCCATATAAAATGATCTCTCGAGTTTTAATTCTTGAGCCTCTTGAGGTCGTAATTCTTGTTAGATTTGGTTGAAATTTTACACAGTTGCTGTTTTTATGATCATTGACATGAGTGCCCACGCACCACGCCATACACCCCACGCTCCACACCCCACGCCCCACACCCCACGCCCAACACCCCACGCCCCACACCCCAATCCCACCCCCCACACCCCACGCCCCACACCCCAAAATTTTCTTCTTCTTCAAAAATTCAAAATTTTATGGCGACCAAGAATATACTCTGCAGGGTAGGAAATTGACAATCCGATATGATACTCGTACAACTGAAATAGTGAAATCAGTATACCCCCTATCCTATGGTAGTTGGTGTTAATAATTACATCCAAACACCCATAGCCACATGAGGTTGACTTTTTTCACTGTCCATGACCAAGGCTCCACCAGACAACCTTTAAAATCGACACTAAAATCTTGATAAAAGTTGCTATAAATTAGTAAACTTTACTGCAATCAGGTTTTGGTCCAAAGTTGGAAACAATTTTCACACCATTTCGTTGGAAAAATATAAAAAGAAGCCCACAACATATTGCAAGTGTTTGTGAGTGTGCTGTTAAAGCGATCGATCTATTTACAATGATAAGCTTCCCATACAAGAGATTCAATAAAACTCACAAAATTGAAAATTGATGAAATAAAGAAAGTACTTTTTGGCAGCTCAAAACATGTTGTAACCATAAAATCCACCATTATTCAGTGCTATTAAAAACTGTATGTTGCCTTTATTCTTTACTTTCGTGGTTCCCAGAAGACCATAAAGTCATGATTTTAAGCTTCTTTCAGGTGGTAACTGTTTTTTTTTCTTATCAGTAGTTGATTGAAATTCCATAAAGCCATGAGTTTAAGGAGCATTTAGTGATGATTATCTGGGAAAGATTAGAGAGAATCGTTTTGTTACTGTTTGTATTCGTTGTTAATTGTTTAAGTCAATTTGGCTTGTCATAAGGCTGGATATCGCTAGACATGATTTTGTTTTTCTTATTTTGTTGGAGTTGGTAATTGAAAGTTCTTTAGTGCTAATTGGTACGGAAGAAACAGTTATCAAGTGTTAATGTTGTTTCAGCCTTTCATAAAGATAAATTAATCTGATGGCTACTCGAAAAGTGCAAAGTGAGAGACTTTTTTTTAAATTTTTCGTGTTTCAAAATAAGGATTTGGGTGATAGGGGAGTTTTGGAGCTGGTGGGGCCTTCTTATGCTTGTCTTCTAATATCTAGAATATATTAGTACTCTACTCTTGAAT
This sequence comes from Stomoxys calcitrans, assembly GCF_963082655.1. Taxonomy (NCBI): domain Eukaryota; kingdom Metazoa; phylum Arthropoda; class Insecta; order Diptera; family Muscidae; genus Stomoxys; species Stomoxys calcitrans. Next base: position 43,550,319 of record NC_081553.1, on the reverse strand, counting down.
ATCTTTCATTTAAGTCCTATATTGTAGGAATCGGACTATGTGCCCGTTTTGGGTCGGGCGTTCCCCCTATAGATTTCAACTCATATCTTATTGATACGAGAGAAACAGTAATCAAGCGTTAATGTTGTTTCATCTCTATTCTTGAATATCTTTCATTTAAGTCCTATATTGTAGCAATCGGACTATGTGCCCGTTTTGGGTCGGGCGTTCCCCCTATAGATTTCAACTCATATCTTATTGATACGAGAGAAACAGTAATCAAGCGTAAATGTTGTTTCAGACTTTCATAAAGATAAATAAATCTGATGGCTACTCGAAAAGTGCAAAGTAAGAAACTTTTTTTTTTTAAATTTTGCGTGTTTCAAAATAAGGATTTGGCTGATAGGGGAGTTTTGGAGCTGGGGCATGTCCACTTACGCTTGGCTCCTAATATCTAGAATAGTTTAGTACCCTACTCTTGAATATCTTTCATTTAAGTCCTATATTGTAGCAATCGGACTATGTGCCCGTTTTGGGTCGGGCGTTCCCCCTATAGATTTCAACTCATATCTTATCGATACGAGATACGACAGTAATCAAGCGTTAATGTTGTTTCAGCCTTTCATAAAGATAAATAAATCTGATGGCTAGTCGAAAAGTGCAAAGTGAGAAGGTTAGGTTAGGTTTAAGTGGCAGTCTGCCATCAGACTCACTTAGACATTTTTGCCCATTGTGATACCACAGGAACAGAAGAAGGAAAATGCCTTCTACTTCCTACCGTTGAACCATCCAGATCGCTTTAAAAAGCCTTGCGAATATTCACATCCGCTAAATCGACAATTTCTCAAAGAAATGATAACCTAAAGTGGAACTCCTTCTAACTGCTAGAGCGGAACACACACACAGAATTTGTCCTATAGTCTTTTCTACTTCGATGTCCCAACAGCTTCTGCAAAAGTCGTTACTGGCAACCTTTTAATGTACATCCCAAAGCCCACCTGGTCATTTAGTTTGAAACCATCCGTATAGAAGTCTATGTAATTTCTGTTACCAGGGATATCGTAGTTCCAATTGGTTCTATCAGGAATATTCTGTCAGCATGTTTTCCGATTAGACAGTGACCTGTCATGACGGACACAATGACTGAGACGTCTTTTCTAGCCAATGACAGCAAAGCAGTAGACCTCTTCAAGTCTAGATGAGGCCACATAGTTTTGTAATGCTCACAGTCCCCTCTTTGTGACCTTCTATCATTCGTTGTCCTTAGGATCTGGTCCTGAATACTTAGCTTACATGTCACTAGAGGCATACCTACAGATTCCAGTGTCCCTGGAATGTGTAGGGTAGTTCCTAGTCTGACAAGCTCGTCCGCTTTACAATTCCCTGGGATATCTCTGTGGCCCGGTACCGAGAACAGGTGAATTTTGAACTGTTCAGCCATCTCGTTGAGAGATCTGCGAGGGCGGTTTTTGTGTTCAGAAATACGTTCTCCAGGGATTTAGTGGCTGCCTTAGAAAATATTTATGCCAATCGTCGCAGTGACATTATATCTTAGCCATTCCACCACTTTCTTAATTGCAAGGATCTCTGCTTGATAAACACTGCAGTGGTCGGCATAAGATGTAGCATTAAATTCAGTGCATCAGATGGTGTCGTCCTCAGTGCGGCTGTGATGCATAAGCAAGCCATCCTCTGGATCCGGTTAAGTATTGAGCAGTAGGTGGATTTTTGAAGCGCCGCCCACCAGACCATAACACCATATAGGCAACTTGTATCAGGAATAGTGGTACAGTAATTTTTATCAAAAAGCGGCTTAGGTAGGTGTAATCCACATTGCCTGGAACATCGGATATTGTATCAAGGATAACACAGTGTCCATAGCCGCCACGTAACCAATGAGAATGGTCCCTTAACCTCACGGCAGTGGTCGCTGCAATTTGCGTAGCCATAATGTCCAGAGGCGTAAGATGTAGCGTTAAATTCAGTGCAACAGATGGTTTTGTCCTCAGTGCGACTGTGATGCAAAATCAAGCCATCCTTTGGATCCAGTTAAGTATTGAGCAGTAGGTGGATTTTTGAAGGGCCGTCCACCAGACCACAACACCATATAGTATCATAGGTCTGACAACTGTAGTATATACCCAATGTATGACAAGCGGTCTAAATTCCCAACTTTTGCCAATGGCTCTCTTGCAGGTGTATAGGGCAAGAGTGGCCTTTCTTGCCCTTTTCAAAATATTGGATTGAAGTTAAATTTCCTGCACAGCAAAACACCCAGGTATTTTGCGCTTTCTGTAAATGGCAAATTCTCTCCACCCAAGTAGACAGTTTGCACAGTAGGCAACTTGTATTTCCTGCTGAAAATAACTACTTCTGTCTTGCACGGATTTATGCCCAGACCACTTTCGGTAGCCTACTTTGCTGTTGCTCGTACAGCTTCCTGAAGTATATCTCTTAGAGTGCTAGGAAACTTCACCCTAAACGCAATTGCCACGTCATCAGCATACGCGACCACTTTTACGCCTTTTTCTTCCAGAGCCAATAATATATTGTAAATGGCTATATTCCAAAGTAGAGGAGGTGTGAGGTGTTCCTCTGCTGACCCATCTTTTTAGATCCCCAGAGCCCAAGCATGCCGTAATGTACCTTTTGTAAGTAAGTTATTAATAAACTTTCCTATGGTAGAGTTGATGCCCAGAAACTCCAACTCCTTCATGATTGACATCGGTTTTACATTGTTGAAATCTCATCTCCTTCAATGTCAAGAAATGCTGCCAATGCATATTCCTTGACAGCGAGAGAACCCTCTATGAAGCCGACTAAGTCGTGAAGGGCTGTTTCAGTGGATTTGCCTTCTCTCAGAATCTTTGCCCTAAGATATGTTTCTATCAACCTCACAAAAGTCTTCAGCATAAAGAATGACTGACTAATTGGACGAGAAACAAAGTGAGAAACTTTTTTTATATTTTGCGTGTTTCCAAATAATGATTTGTGTGCTAGGGGAGTTTCGGAGTTTGGCTCCTCATATCTAAAATAGATTAGTACTCTACTCTTAAATATCTTTCATTTAAATCCTATATTGTAGCAATCGGTCTATGTGCCCGTTTTGGGTCGGGCGTTCCCCCTATGGACTTCAACTCAAATTTCAATATTAAACCGGTCCATACCACTGTAGTCATACACCAAACCAGTAATTGGGTTGTTGTGTGCGCTAAATACTAAAAAGAAAGCTGAAAAAAATTTAATCTAGATTTCTAGGCTATCATCAAAATCCCTAATTGCTCTCCGTTCCTTGCTCCTAAGTCGTTTCAAGTCTGGTATTGTGTCTCCATCTAAGTGCCGTTGTCTTTTAGCCGCGAAAATATGGCAATGCTATAGGAAATACTCTACCTCGTCTAATCATCTTCCCTACATGCCCAACAAATGCTATGCAGAATAGATTTGCATGTGTGGGACATGTTCTTGTAGGACATGTTCTTGATAAGAAGAAAGATCACATATATCAATCAACCCATCTCTACCATATCTCAGATCTATCGCAAAATATAAACCCCCTTAACAGCCCTAACAGAAGTTTGTTCTAAGGATTTTTTACCCTTTTGGGGTTATGTTTTACTACCCAGCTACCGTAATCCATATTCAACATTTTCCACTGATTCAAGATTTGATGCAATAATAGAAGACCTATAATTTATCGTCGAATCCAAATGGAGCGCAATGATCACCGCAACGATTCCTAAGAGCCAAATATTTTAATTTCTTGTCTTACACCGAAACGACTAACTAAGCAATCCACGAACGTACGACTATTGATTAGAAATAAGGAAGATAACTCTTAGGGGATTTGTATAGGACAATAGAGACTAAACATGGGGAAAGCTTTGGCTCGTTTGATGGGTCTTAAGCACCCCAGTTTCAAAGCGCTATGACTACTACCCTCTTGGCCACAACACCGGCAAACGTCATAAGTTGAGAACGTTTGTTGCGGATCATCACGAACAGGCAGGCCCCCAGTGTGGGGATGATCGTGACTTTTTTCAAGTTTGAAAAACAGTCAAGATAGTGGACAGTATCCCGAAGTATGCCTGCCATAGATAGTATATTGGAAAGCTATACCAATTCCAGTCGAGTTGTTTTTCACCTGTTCTATCGATGAGGGTTATTTCCGTTCAGTAGAACTGCGCCCGCGACGTAATCCAAATCGGGGTATCCGCTTCCTTTCCGTGCTTAGAGAGGTTAATGGTGAGATTTTGGTTAGGCTTCGATGAGAGCTCATTCCTACATCAATTCGGCCTTGGAGAGAAAATGGGCTCTGTGGATGGCTGGAACCTTGTGTAGGAAAGTGGGGCTGAACGAGCGCCAAATGTGTCCTTGGCGTACATATTTGTTTTGTCAAATTCCAAGGTTGGTTCAATACGAGTACGAACTTGGCACAAAAATGTCTGAACGGTTGGTGTACTTGCATCATTTGCTGTGTTTCTTCCAGTAGAAAAGGAGAACATGATATACTGGTTGTTGTAATCTCATTTGAATGAGGCGGTAGCGATCCTCGTCAAGCTCATATAGGTGAGCCCGTCCGGTCCATAGGACCGATCACCTCTTGAACATTATGGCCTTTGGTTATTTAAAAACTCCAATAACTTACCTTGTCATATAGGCAAGGTCGTTTGCCGCCCGGCGTCTTCCACTCTACACTACCGATTGTCAGCGACTGCAGTTGCACCTACTCGGAGGAAAAATATCTGTAGGTCACTGCTTCAGAGAAAATAGGTTTTGTGATCATTTTGGAACATTGGATCGGGTGATGGAGAGAAAGACACAATGTTTAAGCGCATTCTGAGAAGTGATTGGAGTTTTAGTAGTCAACAGAGATCGTATCGAATTTGCGGTGCACCGCAAAAATACTTGTCATTTTGAATAAACGGAACTGAACGGCCACGTCTTTACAAAAACAAACGTGATTTAGCGGTAGTGCTGTCAATGTGTGTGTATATGTACCGTCTAGAAGCAATCCAATGATGCCTTGTATCTTGTATATGCGGTGGTATGATGAGTGTTTGCCAACATAACGTTTGAAAAATCTCAAAAAATAATGAAAATTAGTAAACCGCAAAACAAACGACAATTACATATTAGCATTATTAAAATATATTTTTGTTCATATGTTGTGTTGTGTTGATGCGGTGTTTCTGTTTCGTCTTACACTAACCCTTAACACCGCTATGGGCAAAGACAATGTTAAAAGCGGTGGTACGCGAGTATTCTTACGATCGCCACTCATAACTGTGCGATGAGCATAACAACGCAACAATTGCGATGGCGTTAGATGCTAACACCGCATTTTTATGAGTATACCGCAACACCGCTTTTTTATAAGTATACCGCAAATTAGAAAAATAAATCGCTTACAGTTCTTTTCGTAGTCGTGTAGTTCGTGCCACGTATGGTGGTTTATTTGTTGCTTGTGGAATTTTTAAAGCACCGGTATGGCATGGTGTTAGATGCTAACACCGCATTTTTATGAGTATACCGCAACACCGTATTTTTATGAGTATACCGCAAATCAGAAAAATAAATCGCTTACAGTTCTTTTCGTAGTCGTGTAGTTCGGGCCACGTATGGTGGTTTATTTGTTGCTTGTGGAAGTTTTAAAGCACCGGTATGGCATGGAAAAGTCACGATTATTCTTGGAAGATGAAGAAGGGTTGCTATACTGGAAGAAGGGTTGCTATACTGGAATGCTTGTCCATGAATGGGTCTGTGTCAACAGATGCACTACAGCTTTTACTTGGCTTGGTAAGGCTTGATTTAGTCGTCAGTTAAATGGATGTTTCTTACGGAGTGGAAAGTGGCTCACTGCTTCTGAGCTGGCAGATGGGGATGTTGGCAGCTCTAGATGCTTGGTATGGAGCATTTGAAGTAGGTGGAATGATGGACTATGAAGGAATGATGGTTAATGACAATGGGATAATATTCGTAAGGAACCTCCTTGATTTTCGCTTAGTCTAAGTCTGGGATTCATATTGACCGGAGATGGATTTTTTATGGCTTTTATGGATCAGAATAACCTTTTCACGAATGTCTTGTGCGACTGTGGGAGAATTGGGGACTGGAGACATGTACTGGCTGAATGTCCATACTATGCAGATATAGGAGATCTTGGCGCTAGGAGATTAGTGGGCCAGTGTAGGGTTTCCGTAGGGTTCTTTTAGACAATACGACCGTTGTAAGGTTGTCTCCCTTTTCGCTGGAAGTATTTGGTAGGGGAAGAACGAAGTAGGCGTCAGTACACTCCAGTTATCCATGACGAGATGTTTCGTTGCTGGCGTGGTTAAGTAATTTGAGACGGCATATGATATGGGGAATGGCGAGGTGGTGAGAAATTTCAGTACGACCCTTGAAGACGTTAGTACTGCAGACAGCAGGCCACCTTTTCATGGGAGGTATTGGGTTGCCCAAAAAGTAATTGCGGATTTTTCATATAGTCGGCGTTGACAAATTTTTTCACAGCTTGTGACTCTGTAATTGCATTCTTTCTTCTGTCAGTTTTCAGCTGCTACTTTTAGCTTGCTTTAGAAAAAAAGTGTAAAAAAAAGTATATTTGATTAAAGTTCATTCTAAGTTTTATTAAAAATGCATTTACTTTCTTTTAAAAAATCCGCAATTACTTTTTGGGCAACCCAATAAATAGTTTGTAGGAAAAGGACGAAACGTTGTGTCATGGATAACAAGTGCATGGCGAATTGTTGCTGTGATTGTGTGAGCCAGGCAATCTGTCATTGCGGTGTCTGTCATCCATGAGATTGGTTGTGTTGAGTCCCTATTGGAGCCAATGTTTGTTACGTAGCTGTTGAGATCGAATCGGTGGTAAAATTGACTTTGGCGCGGATTTGAGTTCTTAACCTGGTGGCGTGACACAAAGATCGGAAGGAATTTTAGATAACCAACCAAGCAGGTGAACACATCCGAATACAAGGAAATGGAATTGAATTGGTACTCAGAAGTAGGTTGCTGCCTGGGACCAATTATATACGAATACACATGTTTTTCATTCTTGGATCCTGGACCTCGCAGGTTTGGACCGTCATGGCAGGTATCTAGGCAAAACACCGACACTTCTCTAAGCAATGGCTCATGTGTTACCCGATATGGAAAATTGGATATAGCTGTAAATTTTCAATTTTTGGAATTTTAACCCAACCTTCTTATTTCTTATTTCATTTTCCCAATGCAGTTTATTAATATCCTCGGCTATGGCTATAAAAATTGAGAAATTTGGTCAATAATAATGTAAGAACAATTCAAAAATCATCATAAAACTAAATTAATTTCCGTTGCAGTGTGCATATGGGGGGCTTGTGACACAATTCAATTTAGCAGAAACAATTATGGCCAACTCTGTGTTGATCGTTAATGGTGCACTTTGAATAAATTCTTATGGCATTTCTGTAATTCCACATAACTGCATCCTCACCATCATAGTCATCAACATGATCATCATCATCATCATCGGCAGCAGCTCTGTGGCCAAAGACATGGCATATTTGCATATGCCATTTTGAATGGCCATAGGTGTATGCTTGAGCAGAAAAGTGGACACACCAGAAACAGTGACATTTTTATGGTGCGATAGCAGCAAAGACACATGGTCAAGATAGTCATCCAGACAGACAGACAGACGGACGATCTGACAGACACACATCTTGGCACACGATATTCAAATGGGCTGCTTCTGCTGCATAACAGACATTTAGAATGGGTTCCGGGCTAAGGCGATGTTTAGTTTGGCATTCAAATGGGTTGGGTAAGTCCATTTGCCTTTTACTTCAGTCAGTCAGTCACTCAGTCAGTTGGTTGTGGAGATTTGCTGCAATTCCTTAGCCCGTTCATTTGGTTGCTCGCTCGTCACAGATTCTATGGAAAATGTACTTGTTTTTCATTAATCTAAATACTACATGCATTTAAGCATTTAAGCACGCGCAGAAAAACACATATAAAACGATCACATCCAAGTGGACGACCACTAGGAGGACGACGACGACAACGACGACAACAAACAACCGTTTAAATATTGAGTCTTGAAATACCCGTTTTGTTTATTTTTCATATGACGTTAGGTCTTCGTTTTGTTGGTCATTGCCAATTGTTGGTCTCCAACTCCGACTCCATCTCCCTCTATCTCTGGTATATGTGAGATGCCATGCTGCACTAGCAGGAAGACCCGATCTCATGTAGATCCATTGCATTAGCACTCGAAGATGAACAACTTACAGCAAATATTTGCATCTTGTTTTCTTCGTTAGATTTTTGCAAATTCCAACGCCAGGAAAACGCCACATGTACAGGGATTTTTTTTTTTTCGTCTTAATCAGATGAAATATTGCAGATATAGGAACAAGCTGAAACAATGACTTAATGCAGACAAATGTCTGCTACTACTGGCGTCTGGTAATAACTGTAGTGGTAACTTGGAGAAGGATACCACTGGTGATTTTTAAATATTTGTCAAATGTAGCCACCTATGTGGCGAGGAAAGTACGATCTGACACTGCACGGAAGATGGACATTGAAAAGCTGCAAACACAACAAATGGCGGCGGCATACTCTCGACTCGACTGACCCAACTGGTTGATGAAAGCACTCCTTGTTCGGATGATATAATGGCGCAGTGGCAAACTATTGTCAACTCCATGGAAAATGCCGCGAAATCCGTACTTGGGTACCGGAAGCCTCCTCCAAGAAACCCATGGTACGATCAAGAGTGTCGAGATGCTACTGAAGCCAAGAATGCGGCATATAGAGCAACCCTGCAATCAGTAGCAAAGCGCCAGATGAAGGAGAGATATCGGGAGAAAAGGAGAGAGGAGAAACGTCTATTCCGCAGAAAGAAAAAGGAAATGGAAAGACGTGAGTGTACGCGAATTCAGATGTACAGGAATCAGAACGAAGGCCGAAAATTCTACCAAAGAATTAAACATCAAACCGATGGCTTTGGTGCAGGCACATCCTCCTGCAGAGACAAAGAAGGAAATCTGGTAACTGACACAGATAACATGCTGAGGATATGGAAAGAACATTTTACCCAACTGCTAGTGTCCGATGTTGGCGGCGACGAAGATTTCGCAGAACCAATCCCTGATGATGGTATCGAATGTTTACCTCCTAGTCAGAATGAGGTCCAAGTAGCAGTGAGCCGACTAAGGAACAACAAGGCAGCAGGAGCCGACGGGTTAACCGCTGAACTATTTAAGACCGGAGGCGACACGCTGATAAGGCGTATGCATCAGCTTATCTGCGCATTCTGGCTAGAAGAACGCATACCCGATGATTGGAACCTCAGTATACTATGTCTTGTACACAAGAAAGGAGACAAAACGGAATGTGCCAACTACAGAGGAATAAGTCTCCTCCTTCATCACATACAAGATGCTTTCGAGCATACTGTGTGAAAGATTAAAACCTAAAGTCAATGAGATAATAGGGCCCTATCAATGTGGCTTTAGACCTGGTAAATCCGGCTGCTTTCGGAGGTTCAAGATCTCGGTAAAAGTTCAGTTTAGGGGGAAAATTGCAAAAAACCCAATTTTTCATACCCTCTAGGAACACGTTTGTGTGTTTCGGGCCTGGCGGGAAACGGGCCTTCCCCCATCAAGTGCAACTGAACAGAGTAGATAAAGCTCTCATACATATCTATCATCCGATATGGCCTTTTAAGGCTTAAGCCAAGATTTTAGTCCAATCTTTCCAAAAAATAGCGTTATGTGTTTTATTTGAAGTTCTACTGCATGTGCTAAATTTCATCAAAGTCGGTCCAGATTAAGATATATCTCCCATAGATATCATTCATCTGGAGGTTCCATGCATTAAAAGTAAAACGTAGACTCGGTGGCGTAAGGCGTACTATATGGTCAGCTCCTTCCCAGACTTTTGTCATTCCTTACTGGTTTTTATATAAATTCTTCCCAAAAAAATGGCTCCAAGTTTAGAGCGGCCTCTTCCCCAACTCTTGCGGGTACACATGGACTATATCGGACTATATCTTGATATAGCCCCCATATAAACCGATCCGCGGATTCAGGGTCTTAGGCCCATAAAAGCCATGTTTATTATGCGATTTTGCTAATATTTGGATCAGTGATTAATGTTAGGCCACTCGACATCGTCTTCCAATTTGGACCAGATCGGTCCAGATTTGGATATTGATGCCATATAGACCGATCCTCCGATTTAAGGTCTTGGACCCATAATAGACGCATTTATTGTCAGATTTCGCCTAAATTTGGGACAGGGAGTTGTCAGGGAGGGCCATAAATTATCCATTTTTTCACCGGATTATACAGGGTGGCTTACAAATATACCAGAGGTGGTGGGGATCCAACGTTCGACCGGCCGCAGTTAACGCCTTTTTATTTCCACGAAGGATGGGGGTATATTCATTTTATAGTTCCGCTTACAACACATCGAAATATCCATTTCCGACCCAATAAAGTATATATATTCTTGATCAGCGTAAAAATCTAAGAAGATCTAGACTTGTCCGTCCGTCTGTCTATTGAAATCACGCTACAGTCTTCAAAAATAGAGATATTGAGCTGAAATTTTGCACAGAGTCTTTTTTTGTCTATAAGCAGGTTAAGTTCGAAGATGAGCTATATCGGACTATATCTTGATATAGCCCCCATATAGACCGATCCACCGATTTAGGGTTTTAGGCCCACAAAAGCCACAATTATTATCCGATTTTGCTGAAAAGCCACATTTATTATCCGATTTTACTGAAATTTAATAGAGTGAGTTGTGTTAGGCCCCCCGACATTCTTCGTCAATTTGGTCCAGATCGGTTTGGATTTGCATATAGCTGCCATATAGACCGATCCTCCGATTTAGGGTTTTAGGCCCATAAAAGCCACATTTGTTATCCGATTTTTCTGAAATTTGGAACAGTAAGTTATGTTAGGCTCCTCGACATCCTTCGTCAATTTGGCCCAGATCGGTCCAGATTTGGATATAGCTGCCATATAGACCGATCTCTCGATTTAAGGTTTTTTTGCCCATAAAAGGCGCATTTATTATCCGATGTCGCCGAAATTTGCGATAGTGAGTTAAAATAAGCCCCTTGAAATACTTCTTCCATATGGCACAGATCGGTCCAGATTTGGATTTAGCTGCCATATAGACCGATCTCTCGGTTTTAGGTTTTGTGACCATAAAAGGCGCATTTATTGTCCGATGTCGCTGAAATTTGGGACAGTGAGGTGTGTTAGGCTGTTCTTCGTCCTTCTTCAATTTGGCCCAGATCGGTCCATATTTGAATATAGCTGCCATATAGACCGATCTTTCGATTTAAAGTCTTGGCCCCATATAAGGCGCATTTATAATCCGATTTTACTGAAATTTGACACATTGACTTATGTTAGGCTTTTCGACATCCATGTTGTATATGGCTCAGATCGGTTTATATTTAGATATAGCTGCTAAAAAGGCCAATATTTTGTTATACACAATTGAACAATGACTTGTACTTATTAGTATTTTGTCCAAATCGGATCATATTTCGATATATACGACCTTTTGATGAAAGGTGGTTTACATATATACCCGAGGTGGTGGGTATTCAAAGTTCGGCCCGGCCGAACTTAACGCCTTTTTACTGGTTCATTCTGTGCTTATTGTAAGGTCGAGGTGATGAACTTTGAAGCCCACCAATAGGCCTTCGGGCATTCTGGAGCCCTAAAATTTAAAAAAAAAATTGATTTATATATCTTTTCAATAATGTCTACAACACTCCATCATGCTTTTGTAGACATTTTGCTAGCAGTGTGCACAAGTAATCAATTGATTATTGCATAACTTTTAAGGTGATTTTTCACCAACATGCCCAGTAACCACTTCTACTCTGCTCCAATGCAGCATCGTTAAAACTTAATTACCATTTAATTTTTTTATAATTCCAGTCTAAGAGACATTTAGCCAGAAGAGCCATTACAAAAATTAAAAACAAACTTAAATGTCTGCTCAGTCTGCTGTCAAAGATAACGTATGTTCTCCTTTTTTTTGCCTTTTGGTTGGTTGTCTAAGTCTAAAGATCATGACATGTTTAGCATTTCATTGCAAAACACCAACAAACAGCAATGTTAGCTGCCACCAAAAGTTGTCCTTTAATCGGAGTTGTTTTTTTTTTTTTTTTTTTTTGCTATTTGAATGTCCCCAAACTGCCGCAATAGTACAGGACCCAGTTCATATATCTTCGGTGAGGAGCTTTTTCCCAAACGCTCAAGACTATGGCGAAAGCCAAAAAAAAAAAGAAATCTTAGCGATTTCTTAGAATTCCTCGAAGTGCAAGGCGAAATTGGCAATTGCTTAGGTAAGACGGCAATAACACTACCTTCACCCCCACCCCCACCACTTCAAAACATTATTCTAACGTGACAGAAAAGACAAGTGAACAGCAGCCAAAGGAAAAGGCTTTGCCAAGTATTTCAAATCTTAGTGACTGCATTGCAGGGGCCCAGAAAATCTCTGCTTTGTTGGATGGAAAGTGAATTAGCTTAGAATGTCACTCTTTTATTCATTGTTGGGGTGTTGTAGCGATTTTCTTTTTTACATTTCGTTGTTTTTTTGTTCGGGTGACATTATAGCCATTTTAGTTTCAAATCCCTTTAAAGAATGACTAAAAAGGTTAAACGAATCGAATCACCCTGAAAGCATTGATTTTCACGTTAAGACGGAAATTTGAATTTCAAAAGAGTTGGTGGCTTTGTGTCCAGTGAAATCCATCCCATAGCAAAAAGGAAAAAAAGAAACCCTTGGAGTTTTCACCTGAATACACTGAGAGAAGATTTCTTGAGATTTTTTATAGAAATGTAATCTGAAAATGTTGACAAAATTTTCTATCAAAATGAATTTTGGATAAAGGTTGTCATAAAACAAAAACTTTCCCAATTTTTGTAAAAATCATCCAAGGCATTGGGCCCCAACGGAATCTCTACACTGATGCTGAAGAATCTGAATTTACCTGGAGTTGAGTACCTTACAACTGTCCTGAACCTATCTTTGAACACTCTTATAGTTCCCAATGTCTGGAGGTAGAGTGATCCCGCTACTGAAGCCTGGAAAGGACCCGAGTTTGATGAGTCGCACAGACCGATCTCCCTTCTCTCAAGCAAAGACGCTTGAGACATTACTCTTCCCAGCCTCGTAGGAGAATTTCCATTCGAGCATCCGAGCATCAAAATGGATTCCGAAGACTGCAATGTCCAACAACTGCTTTGCAAGCCACCAACGCACACATTTTCCGTGGCTTCGATCAGCCCAGGCCATGTGATAAGACGGTCCTCGTGTTACTGGACCTATCGAAGGCATTCGACACGGTCAGCCATGCCTCGTGGGAGAATTTCCATTCGCCAACCATCAACATGGATTCCGAAGACTGCATAGCCCCATAACTGCTTTTGCTGCTAGTTTTGGCTTCAATCAGCCCAAGCCATGTGATAAGACGGTCCTCGTGGCACTGGACCTATCGAAGGCATTCGACATGGTCAGCCATGCCTCGTGGGAGAATTTCCATTCGCCGAGCATCAACATGGATTCCGAAGACTGGATAGCCCCAAAACTGCTTTGCATGCCATCACCGCACACTTTTGCTCCTTGCTTTGGCTTCAATCAGCCCAGGCCAAGTGATAAGACGGTCCTCGTGTCACTGGACCTATCGAAGGCATTCGACACGGTCAGCCATGCCTCGTGGAAGAATTTCCATTCGCCAAGCACCACCATGGATTCCGAAGACTGCATAGCCCCATAACTGTTTTTGCTGCTAGTTTTGGCTTCAATCAGCCCAGGCCATGTGATAAGACGGTCCTAGTGGCACTGGACCTATCGAAGGCCTTCGACACGGTCATCCATGCCTCGTGGGAGAATTTCCATTCGCCAACCATCAACATGGATTCCGAAGACTGCATAGCCCAACAACTGCTTTGCATGCCATCACCACACACATTTGCTGTTTGCTTTGGCTTCAATCAGCCCAGGCCAAGTGATAAGACGGTCCTCGTATCACTGGACCTATCGAAGGCATTCGACACGGTCAGCCATGCCTCGTGGAAGAATTTCCATTCGCCAAGCACCACCATGGATTCCGAAGACTGCATAGTCCAACAACTGCTTTGCAAGCCAACAACGCACACATTTTCCATTGCTTCAATCAGCCCAGGCCATGTGATAAGACGGTCCTCGTGTCACTGGACCTATCGAAGGCATGGTCAGCCATGCCAAACTGAGGACATTGCCAACAGGTCCCTCCAACCAGGCCTCAAACGCTAGGTCGCGAATTATCTATGTGGTCGCCAGTCATTTGTGGAATTTAGGGACAAGAAATCGAAACACCGTATAGTGAAACAGGGAGTTCCCCAAAGCGGGTGATTATTCCGGCACTGTTTAGCCTTTACCTATCCTCCATTCTAACCCCTCCAGACCGCATAGAGATCATATCATATGCGGACGATTGTACGATCATGGCATCAGGCCCCCAACTCATTGTCCACATCTGCGTTGAATGACTACCTCCAAGAACTTGCCTCATATTACGCTGCAAGAAATCTGAAGATATCTGCCACCTTATAAGGAGGCCACCGTGCGTTAGTATGTCCGCCTATCACGCTGAAAGCCTGGGTTCGAATCCTGCCGAGATCTTCAGAAAAATATTTTCAGCGGTGGTTTTCTACTCCTAATGCTGGCAACATTTGTGAGGTACTATGCCATTTAAAACTCTTTCCAAAGAGGTGTTGACAATGCGGCACGCCGTTCGGACTCGGCTATAAAAAGGAGGCCCCTTATCATTGAGCTTGAACTTGAATCGGACTGCATCCATTGGTATGTGAGAAGTTTGGCCCTGTTCCTAAGTGAAATGTTCATGGGCAAAATTCGCATTTGTATCCTCCATTCGACCCTCTCCAGACGTCATAGAGATCATATCATATGCGGACGATTGTACGATTATGGCAACAGGCCTCCAGCCCCATCGTTAACATCTGCGATTGGTCTACCTTAACGAATTTGCCTCATTTTTCGCTGCAAGAAATTTGGAGATAGCTGCCACCAAATCTTCAGCCACATTTTTCACTACAAATACGCGTGAGTTGAATGCCGAGCTGACTGTGATGGTCGATGGAGAAATGATTCCAACCATCACGTGTCCCAAAATTCTTAGCCTCACATTTGACAGCTCCTACACATTCTCCCCATATGCCACAGCAATTTGCGATAAAGTCAAAAGTAGAAACAAGGTCCTCAAGTCACTTGCCGGCAGCACTTGGGGGGCAGACAAAGACACCTTGTTGACCACGTACATTGGCCGATCTGTGGTAAGTTATGCAGAGCCAGAGTGGTCTTCTCAACTTTGAGACACGCAGTGGAAAAATATTCAGATCTGTCAGAATGCCGCTCTCCGAACTGTGACGGGCTGTCTCCTTAGTTCTCAAATGGACCACCACCATCAGGAGACAAATATCCTACCCGTGCGAAGACATAACTCCCAGCCGATACGGGATAACTATGAGCACCACACAGGCTGGAACTTTGAGCTCCGACTTGTGTGGTGTCCCTCGTTATCACGGGAAGTTAAGCTGAAAGCTATCGGGGGCGTCCACAGGTTTCGGATAGTGGAAAGCTCCGTTTTTATGCGGAGTAGCTGCAAATGCGGCCGCGGGCAGTCAGCGATTTTCGAGAAGAGAGTCTCAGTGAGGAGTCAGGTGGCACTGGCTCTTAATGGAAAATTGAGTGCCAATGATACTCGAGAAGACAAAGCGAGTATTAGCGCCTTTAAATAACCAATGGCCAACATCAGAGTCTGTTCCCAGGTTAGGGGCGGCTGGAGGCGGGCGTCGAATCTTGAAGCAAGCGGCTCGTCACAACGAGGGAAACATATGCCAACCCACAAAACCCATGCGGTTAGGGCGCTAGGCCAGTAACCCGCCTTCGGAAAACTATGAGAACTACTATGAGTAACAAAGGAATAGTAAAAACGGACCCCCCTAACGTTGACGACCCACGCAAACGAAAAAAGGACCATGATTTGCGGATCTGCACCTGGAATGTCTGCACTCTTTATAGAGAAGGAGCAGTATACGCGCTGGCGGATGTATTAGAGAAGTACAAGGCAGATATTACCGCCTTACAGGAAGAGCGATGGACTGGGAAAGGCGGCACTACAACACCAAACGGTGACGAACTATACTACAGCTGCCATAACACGAGGCATGAATTTGGCTGTGGATTTGTGGTTAGTCGGAGACATAACTACAATGCTGTCTAAGCAATACCTTCTGGGCTGTTAACGCAGAGACCATCAAAATCATCAACTTGTGGATTGATATCCACCACCCAGATGCCTTAAGGAAGATCTACTTGATCTAGAGCATGGGGTTCAGCGCTACAAAAGAAATCCTCCAGATAAAGCGGCATATCAAGCAGGTCTAGACAACATTCATGCAGACAAGGTAGCAGATGCGGTACCGGGTGAATGTCGTTCTTGGAGAACGACCGCCTTTCATTGCACCTGAAGAAATTGACCTCTTCCGGCAAACCACAGTAGGCTCAATTTCGTTCCGGCAAATACAGACGCCTTAACTCCTACAGAGCAAGGATTGATGCCGACGTTCAAGATGTATGTCCCGATTGTGACCAGGGACAATACGCGACACCTGTTTAACTTCCAAGCCAGACCCACTCGACTCAGACCCAGATCCCCCTGGTCGCACGCCATCTTAGTCGCAGAGTTCGTGGATCTGGATAGAATCAAGCAGACGAAAAATAGAACACAACAACAACCAAAAGTCCAATGGAAAGATCATGCGGTGGGAGAAACCTCGAAACTTGGTGTCAGAGATTATAAAATGAGAGCAGAAGATCGAGGCGGAAGGACTAGATTACTATGCCCCTAATACTATGGTGGTAGTATGCAATTCAATTTCTCTGTTATTATATTGGGTTGCCCAAAAAGTAATTGCGGATTTTTTAGTAAATGCATTTTTAATAAATCTTAGAATAAACTTTAATCAAATATACTTTTTTACACTTTTTTTCTAAAGCAAGCTAAAAGTAACAGCTGATACCTGACAGAAGAAAGAATGCAATTACAGAGTCACAAGCTATGGAAAAATTTGTCAACGCCGACTATATGAAAAATCCGCAATTACTTTTTGGGCAACCCATTATTTAAATTTTTTTTTCAAGTTTCCTCAGTGTACTTGCCTTACCTTTAATGGGAAGAAAGAATGCAATTACAGAGTCACAAGCTGTGAAAAAATTTGTCAACGCCGACTATATGAAAAATCCGCAATTACTTTTTGGGCAACCCATTATTTAAATTTTTTTTTCAAGTTTCCTCAGTGTACTTGCCTTACCTTTAATGGGCATTGACTTCCATATTCCAGCCCTGTCTGTATCGGTAGCTGTAGTTAAAGGTTTTTAGTGTCAATTCTTAAAGAAAAGAAAATTTCCTTTTTCTGACAACGACATTGGTGAAATAAACGTGACTTAATATGGGAGTTTTTGTTTTTTGGTGTTGTCTTAGGTTTTGCTGTTTATAGGAAAACAATAAAACATTTTGTTTTGCAAACGTTCACCGTAATTCTTTGACAGTTAGATTCTATATTAGAAAAGGAAAACATAGCTCTTTGTTTTATTGGCCTCTTTCAGGTGACAGCTGGGGGTCAGATGTTAGCGTTTGTTGTTCATGAGAAGTTTTTTTTTTCTTAACAGGAATTTGATTTATTCCATTTTATCGAAAAAGTGAAACGTAATTTTCTGACAATTTTTATACCCTCCACATACTTCTTATTAGTGTAGGTCGGTTGGGATTGTAAATGGTCTATATCGGTCCATGTTTTGATATAGCTGCCATATAAACCGATCTTGGGTCTTGATTTTTTGAGCCTCTAGAGGGCGCAATTCTTATCCGATTGGAATGAAATTTTGCACAACGTGCTTTGTTATGATATCCAATAGCTGTGCCAAGTGCGGTTCAAATCGGTCCATAACCTGATGTAGCTGCCATATAAACCGATTTGGGGTCTTGACTTCTTGAGCCTCTAGAGGGCACAATTCTTATCCGATTGGAATGAAATTTTGCACAACGTGCTTTGTTATGATATCCAATAGCTGTGCCAAGTGCGGTTAAAATCGGTCCATAACCTGATGTAGCTGCCATATAAACCGATTTGGGGTCTTGACTTCTTGAGCCTCTAGAAGGCGCAATTCTTATCCGATGGGAATGAAATTTTGCACAACGTGTTTTGTTATGATTTCCAACAACTGTGCCAGGTATGGTTCAAATCGGTCCATGGCCTGATATAGCTGCCATTTAAACCGATCTGGGGACTTGACTTCTTCAGCTTCCAGAGGGCGCAATTCCTATCCGATTTGGCCGAAATTTTGCATGACGTATTTTATTCTTACTTTCAACAACTGTGTTAAATAAGGTTCAAATCGGTTCATAACCAGATATAGCTGCCATATAAACCGATCTGGGGTCTTGATTTCGTGAGCCTCTAAAAAGCCCAAGAATTATCCGATTTAGCTGAAATTTTGTACAACGGCTTTTCCCATGACCTTTAACATACGTGTCGAATGTGGTATGAATCGGTTTATAGCCTAATACAGCTCCCCTATAAACCGATCTCCCTATTTTACTTCTCCAGCCCCTTAAGTGCACAATTCTTACTAGATTTGGCTGAAACACAATGACTTCTACTTTGGTCTCAAATATTCCATATTATTTTATCCTTTGTTTGCCTAAAAAGAGATACCGTGGCAAGAGCTCTACAAATGCGATCCATGGTGCAGGGTATATAAGATACGGCCCGGCCGAACTAGGCACGCTTTTACTTGTTATAGTTTTTTTCGATTTTTTCCCACTGGTAATCCGAGCATCCTACCAACTGGACTACCGGGGCAACCCTGTAGTTAGGGGATAATCTTCGTTAAAGACTTTCTTGATGTTCTCGCCAGTAGTCGAATCCAAGATTTTGCTTTATAGGCGGGCCTGAATATCTATTCGCCATTGTAAGCACCTTAATTCTATGGTTGTGGGAATACAACCAACACTTTCAGCAGTCTTTGGCTTCCCCACGCTTCCATCACAGAGAGTTACTCCTGTCTTTACGTACCAGTTTAAATGTTTAACTTGAAACATTTTCTGCCCAAAATTTATTCCTTTGACATTGAAGGTTAATTTGCTAAACCTGAACGATTTGTTAGTAATTTCTTTTGTTGCTCCTGCTACCATTGGACCTTTGCAACTTGGTTCTTACTTCCGCACTTAGTGTCAGAGAATATTCTGAAAAAAAAACTCCTATGTCTTAAACATAAATTGTGCGATGGTCATAACGCCCATTCATATACAAAGGCCAAGTGTTTGGTGTTGGTTTTTTTTTTCTATTCAATTTTTCTTCCAGTTCTAGGCGCTATGCAGCATTGTGGGACTTGTTTGGGACTTTTGGCTGTTGGCGAAAATTTATGTAAATGACCTTTAAATTTTGCCACTTTTTCGTGCTTTCCATACAGCTACTCCTTTTTCTCAGCGCTTATTCGTGGCTGTTTTGAGTGTTGAAATAACCGTAAACATGATTTCATTAAGAGAAGGTTTTTTTGGTTTTTGTTGGTCTGAAGACAGTCCATTGGCCATTGAAGTTGGGTGGGAAGTTGGCCATAAAACTGTGTAAGTTAAGCTAATACCAGATGCATTTAAAATAGACAGGGAAATTATGGAATGTCTGCTTAACAACAGATGTGTGGAAAAGATTTGAAGCTTAAGTTCCCATTGAGTGTATATTTCTGTGAAATTTTTTGGGGAATTAATATTGGCCAGCGATAAAGAAGATGTGAAAGGGAAAGACCCTTAACCACTCCCTCTGGGAGAGAAAAAAAATGAATTCTAATTTAATTTTTTGTTTTTTTCCCAGCTTCCAAGAAGGCCTGGCCTTATGATCATCACTTCATTTACACCTTGAAATATGCAACCTGATTCCCAAGGGGTGTCGGTTTGTCTTATTCGCTTCGTTCTAATCAATATTCCATCTTGGCTAATTTAATTTATTATTTACCGTAAAACCATGATTTGCCATTAGCATTCTTTCTATCACCATTGCTAATATCGCCGTCATAGTTGTTGGCATTAGAAACGGCATCTTCGTCATCGCCATCAACTCGACATCCACATCAACATCTCGAATGCCATCATTCATAAATCGTGTCTTATGGCCTTTGGCTGAGAACAAACAAAAGACTTAAGACAGAAACCCGGCAAAAGTATTCACTGTTGAGTGTGAGTAAAAATTTTGTAAAGTTATTCATTCCCTAATGCCTAATCAATTTGGTGTTGCCAGAGTGTGTGTGTGTGCGTGTCTCAGAATTTCTATTTATTCATTTAATTCATCAAAAGAATTTAGGCTAACCACTTTTGCCAACTTTGCTCCTCGCTCACTCCCTCCCTCCCTCTCGGGGTATTATTGTCTCTCAGGTTTTAATGTTGGTTTATAAACCAAAAAACCACAGCCTTATTTCAACAACCCCAAAAAAAAAAAAGTGGAAAACACCATTTTTTTCGAAATGAAATTTATTCCTCTTCTTTTCGTTAATGTTTTCATTGTCGTCATTATTCCACTTCTAACTTAGTCTGGGCTAGCTCTCTCGCAGGCCAATTGCTGTGGCGTGAATAATCAATTACCCAACACCGCCTTGCCGCCTGCTAGCATGAATGCTTAACAAAAACCCAACCAATTTGAAAATTATTCTGATGGAGTTGACAGCCATTAGGGTAATCAAATGATTTTTTTTTTTGTGGAAAAAGCCAAAGGCGAATAATCGAAACCACTGTCGCTGCGGTGGCCCATTTTTTTTTTTTTTTTGCTTAACACTTCTGTGAGAATGTAGGCTTTTTGGCCAACAGCCTCATACACTAAGGCACTGGAGCAAAGTGCTTGAAGCTTATAATTCGTTGAAAATATCTGCTTTTATTCTTTTTTTTTTGTTCTTCGTTATTATCCATGATTTTATCGCCTTTAACAGCAGGTGAATCAATCGAGGCCTTAATGTTTTGTTGACGTGCCAATCTTGCGGATTTCCATAGATTGATTAAATCAATTTTGATTTGCCAGTGGAATAGCTGTTTGATAGAAATTTAATTTTTGTATTTTCGATACTCTCATGACCCCATGGGCAGCTATAAATAGGGAATATTTTCGTAATGATGTGTTTATTGCAATTTTTGGCTATGGTTTAGTTTAGTAGCATGGCTAATCACCTGCAATCATAATAAGTGAAAATCCACTTTTTTTGGGCAACTGTTCAAATTTGTTATGTTTTGGTTTTTTGAGAAATTGTTTTTATACCCACTACCCCAGGATGGGGGGTATATTCATTTTGTCATTCCGTTTGCAACATATCGAAATATCCATTTCTGACCCTATATTATATATTGGGTTGCCCAAAAAGTAATTGCGGATTTTTCATATAGTCGGCGTTGACAAATTTTTTCACAGCTTGTGACTCTGTAATTGCATTCTTTCTTCTGTCAGTTATCAGCTGTTACTTTTAGCTTGCTTCAGAAAAAAGTGTAAAAAAAGTATATTTGATTAAAGTTCATTCTAAGTTTTATTAAAAATGCATTTACTTTCTTTTAAGAAATCCGCAATTACTTTTTGGGCAACCCAATAAAACAAGTAAAAAGGCGTTAAGTTCGGCCGGGCCGAACTTTGGATACCCACCACCTCGGGTATATTTGCAAAACCACCTTTCATCAAAATCCAGTGAAATTTGCATACCTTATGTCCCATAGCAGTTATATCGAAATATGATCCGATTTGGAGCAAATACTAATAAGTACAAGTCATTGTTCAATTATGTATAACACAATATTGGTCTTTTTAGTAGTTATATCTAAAAATAAACCGATCTGAACCATATACAGCATGGATGTCGAAAAGTCTAACATAAGTCAATGTTTGATAGTAAAATCGGATTATAAATGCGCCTTTTTTGGGGCCAAGCCTTTAAATCGAGATATAGGTCTATATGGCAGCTATATCGAAATCTTGATCGATCTAGACCAAATTGCAGAAATATGTGGAGGGGGTTCACTTAACTCTCTGTCCCAAATTTCGGCATCATCGGGCAATAAATGTGCCTTTTATGGGTCCAAAACATTAAATCGAGAGATCGGTTTATATGGCAGCTATATCCAAATCTGGACCGATGTGAGTGAAATTAAAGAAGGATGTCGAAGAGCCCAACACAACTTACTGTCCCAAATTGCGGCGACATCGGACAATAAATGCGCTTTTTCTGGCCCCAACACCTAAAATCGAGAGATCGGTCTATATGGCAACTATAGCCAAATCTGGACCGATCTGAGAGAAATTGAAGGATGTCAAAGGGCCCAACAAAACTCACTGTCCCAAATTTCGGCGACATCGGACAATAAATTTCGCCTTTTATGGGCCTAAGTCCCTAAATCAGAGGATCGGTCTATATGACAGCTATATCCAAATCTGGACCGATCTGAGCCAAATTGACGAAGGATGTCGAAAGGCCAAACATAACTCACGGTCCGAAATTGCAGCAAAATCGGATAATAAATGTGGCTTTTATGGGCCTAAAACCCTAAATCAGAGGATCGGTCTATATGGCAACTATAGCCAAGTCTGGACCGATCTGAGTGAAATTGAAGAAGGATGTCAAAGGGCCCAACAAAACTCACTGTCCCAAATTTCGGCGACATCGGACAATAAATTTCGCCTTTTATGGGCCTAAGCCCCTTAATCGAAGGATCGGTCTATATGGCAGCTATATCCAAATCTGGACCGATCTGGACCAAATTGACGAGGGATGTCGAGGAGCCTAACATGACTCACTGTCCCAAATTTCAGCAAAATCGGATAATAAACGTGGCTTTTATGGGCCTAAGACCCTAAATCGGAGGATCGGTCTATATGGCAGCTATATCCAAATCTGGGCCGATCTGAGCCAAATTGACAAAGGATATCGAAAAGCCAAACACACTGTCCCAAATTTCATCAAAATCGGATAATAAATGTGGCTTTTATGGGCCTAAAACCCTAAATCAGAGGATCGGTCTATATGGCAGCTATATCCAAATCTGGACCGATCTGGGCCAAATTGTTGAAGGATGTGTAGGGGCGTAACGCAACTCACAGTCCCAATTTTCAGCAAAATCGGATAATAAACGTGGCTTTTATGGGCCTAAGACCTTAAATCGGAGGATCGGTCTATATGGCAGCTATATCCAAATCTGAACTGATCTGAGTCAAATTGACAAAAGATGTCGAAGGCCCTAAGACAACTCACTGTCCCAAATTTCAGCAAAATCGGACAATAAATGTGGCTTTTATGGGCCAAGACCCTAAATCGGCGGATCGGTCTATATCGGGGCTATATCAAGATATAGTCCAATATAGCCCATCTTCGAACTTAACCTGCTTATGGGCAAAAAAAGAATCTGTGCAAAGTTTCAGCTCAATATCTCTTTTTAAAAACTGTAGCGTGATTTCATCAGACAGACGGACGGATATGTCTAGATCGTCTTAAATTTTTACGCTGATCAAGAATATATATACTTTATAGGGTCGGAAATGGATATTTTGATGTGTTGCAAACGGAATGACAAAATGAATATACCCCCATCCTTCGGTGGTGGGTATAAAAATCAATTTGTGTTTGTTTGTAGGTTTGTTTGTTTGTTTGTGTGTTCCTCAGAAACATTCTAAGTTTTATTAAAAATGCATTTACTTTCTTTTAAAAAATCCGCAATTACTTTTTAGGCAACCCATATATCGGACTATATCTTGATATATCCCCCAAATAGACCGATCCGCCGATTTAGGGTCTTAGGCCCATAAAAGTCACATTTATAATCGGATTTTGCTGGAATTTGGGACATTGGTCCAAATCGGTCCAGATTTGAATATAGCTGCCATATAGACCGATCTCTCGATTTAAGGTTTTGGACCCATAAAAGGCGCATTTATTGTCCGATTTCGCTGAAATTTGGGACAGTGAGTTGTGTTAGGCTCTTCAACGACTTTCTGCTATTTGGCCCAAATCGGTCCAGATTTGGATATAGCTGCCATATTGGCCGATCTCTCGATTTAAGGTTTTGGCCCCATAAAAGGCTCATTTATAATCCGATTTCGCCAAAATTTGGGATAGTGAGTTGCGTTAGGCCCTTCGACAACCTTCTTCAATTTGGTCCAAATCGGTCCAGATTTGAATATAGCTGCCATATAGACCGATCTCTTGATTTAAGGTTTTGGACCCATAAAAGGCGCATTTATTGTCCAATGTCGCTAAAATTTGGTACAGTGAGTTGTGTTAGGTCCTTCGACATCCGTCTTCAATTTGGCCCAGCTCGGTCCAGATTTTGATATAGCTGCCATATAGACCGATCTCTCGATTTAAGGTTTTGGGCCCATAAAAGTCGCATTTATTATCCGATTTCGCCGAAATTTGGGACAATGGCTTACGATAGGCTTTTCGACATCCGTGTCGTATATGGTTCAGATCGGTCAATAT
Source organism: Stomoxys calcitrans (assembly GCF_963082655.1). Lineage (NCBI taxonomy): Eukaryota > Metazoa > Arthropoda > Insecta > Diptera > Muscidae > Stomoxys > Stomoxys calcitrans. The sequence goes on along the minus strand of NC_081553.1, from coordinate 43,525,755 downwards.
TTGGATTAGGCTATCAAACAGACCAATATTTTGTTCTACAAAATGGAACAATTACTTGTACTTATTACACCTCTCAATATCCGTGCCGAATTTGCTCCAAATCGGATCATATTTCGATAAAGCTGCTATAGGGCATAAATTTTGCATTTTGCATCTTATGACGAAAGGTGGTTTACATATATACCCGAGGTGGTGGGTATCCAAAGTTCGGCCCGGTCGAACTTAACTCCTATTTACTTGTTTTTTTTTATGCTGTGTAAAACCAGTAAAAATGAAAGAAAACTTTGATTCCAATGTTTAAAATCTAATTCATTGTCTACAAAAACTGGCTTGCAAAATACTTTTTAAGCCCTTTGAATAATTTTGTTTTTTTCTTCTTTTTCTTACAGGTATGTTCACTTCTTAAAATGGTTCATTTGTAAGTACATAGCATGTTACGCAATAATTTCTATTCAAAATATTTCTTTGATTTTAATACTAAGGAGTGCCTACACGTATTTACTATTCCCAATTTGAGCAAAATAATAGTTTCAGCCTGTTCAAGCAAATGCTTTGAACATGGAATATCACAGTCGTTGATATTCCGCGGATAATAATTATGCCCCTAGAACGTACATGAAGGGAACTTGGGCATTATCCACAGGACATAGTGTATGTTAAGTACATATGGTTGTCTTAGGGAGGTCTTTGTTATCAGAGCCTTGTGTGTCTTTGTGTTTCATGATCTTCTTTCCTAAGTAGACCCTAATAAAACGCAGCGGTATATGTTTACTTAGGATCGCAATAGAATATTACTTGTGCGTGTGGCAACCATATGTGTGCGTAAGTGCATTTCGGTTAGTCATAAAATTAGAAGATAATGACGAACGAGATAACACCGCGTTGGTATCTCGTTCTAGACTAGTTTTAAGATTTTCATTTGCTGTACTTATAGAAAATGTTTTAAAATAAAAATTAGTATGAAAAAATTACTCAAGCAGTTCATTATTAGTGAGCACATCCCAAATGGTATATTCATCCAACGAATTTCCCATATAAACACATCATTGCTGCAGCCTTTCCTGCCCGAAATTGTGCAGGGAATAGAAGATTCCCTCGATGTCAAGATGTACACTTCGTTCGTGGTATGAGTTGACATCGAAGAGGATTTTAGCAATGTGAGGACCGACACACTCATTCAACTACAGCCGTTGAGCGGGTCCTTGATGACTGAATAAACTACATGCTTAAATATACGGGGAGGCCACCGTGGTGCAGAGGTTAGCATATCCGATGCCAAACGTCTAAGTTCAAATAGGAGACAATTTCGGCAATGGATATTCCTTTACAAATGCTGGCGAATTTTGGCAGAGCGACAAATTTTCAGCGGTGGTTATTTCTTTACAAATGCTGGCTACACTAACTTGCCATGTTAAAACTTCTCTACCAAGTGGTTTCGCTAAATGGCACTACGTTCGGACTCGGCATAAAAGGAGGAGCTCCTATAGAACTTCCCTCATTGATATGGGAGATGTATCCCCTGTACCTGATGCCTCACGAAAAATAGTCTGAAGGCGGTGAATTGACCGGTCCCAAACGTGAAATAAAATGTTCACCGCACTCGCCTTTCAATAAGTCATTTGTTAGGCGTGCTGTGTGGCATGTGACATGCAAGTTGAGCTTTTGCATTTTTGGGCAAAAAAAATTGACAACATACGTGTTTATTATGGTCTGAATTGGTTTATAGCCTGATGCTGCTCCCATAAAAATCGATACTTTTTGAGCCCCCAAAGGGCGCATTTCTTATTCGAATTGGCGGACACAGATCTCCGACATATAATTTAATTGTGGTCCGAACTGGACCATATCTTGATATCGCTCTAATAGCAGAGCAATTCTTTTCTTATATCCTTTTTTTTGCCTAAGAAGAGATGCCGGGAAAAGAACTCGACAAATGCGATACATGGTGGAGGGTATATAACATTCGACCCGGCCGAATGCTTTTATTTTTTTTTTTTTTTTCATATACTTTTCTTGAGAATTTAAAGTGATAGTAACTATTCGTAGAAATTTTGGTTGAAATATGATCTCTATTTAACTTCAACGATTGTCAAGTTCTTATATCTTAAGCCGTCAACACTTCTTAGATCCATGGCAAACGAAATCGTTTTGAAACTCATAACATGTGAATAGTATCACGTGGCATTTTGACAAGTATCTGTTGCAAAATTCCAGCCAGCAATGCCGTTGAGCTTCAGTCAACATGTGTTGTGGCTGGTGCTTCTCTGCTGTGGCATAGGTAATGTCTTAGACTTTAACACGTTCGTGTCTTAAGTCTTTCGTATTGAATTTCTCAACGCACACCATAAGCTTGGGATTTTCATCATCACTTATTATGGTTGACAACATAGCCCATAGGAAAATAAATTCATGTTTCAAACTGCATCTCAATTTAGATAGAGATTCAATTTTAGCCATAGCGAGAGGGAAAGGGGGATAGATAGATAATTGTTTTGTGTTTGCCTGTTGACATATGAATTGTGAAGCTTCTAAGGAAATATTTCAAGTAAGTTTGTGGTGGTTTTTTTGCTGAAATGCAAGAATGTGGGGATAATCACTGTCACTGTTGATCTTTATCTTAGTGTTTGAAGATTTTATTGAAGACATTTTATTCTGGAGTTTATTGTTTTTGCACCAAAGGATTTCATCCCTTTGGCCATGGAAAAGAAAAGTTGATTTGTTTCCCTATGATATCTCATTGACACATTGTCTAGGCGATTATTTTTTTGTTGTCTAGCCAAATGTCAAGGCAGTGTCCATTTATATTGTCATCCATCGATCCATCCATCCATCCTACGACTTGGCCATCTATCTTCGTGGCTATTTGTCCTTATTTAGTGAAAATCAATTATCTAACCTTTTATGTAAGATTAGTTAGATAATAATTTCTAGCCTTTGTTGTTGCTGCCATGAATCTGTCGATTCATGCTATCAAACCGTTTGACACTAATGCATCAAGTGTTTACTAAGGCGACCAGGAAGTCGTCGTTGAAAGAACGCAAAAAAACCCAGCAGAGAAGATGATCCATGGTTAGAGAAAGAGATACTCTCGGTTAGTTGTATGGCAAAAACAAAGTTGTATTGATCTATGGTTTTTTGTTTTTGGTTAAATGCATCATGGCTGTTTGCCATTTGATGGCGGGCATACAAAATATTTAAGCAATTCTCACAATGACATTTTGGTATGCCACATCAGTACTTTTATTGCTCGCTAACTGTCACCCAAGTAGCTTTTGGGGAGGGGGCAACAATGGGAATCTCTCAAAAGCCTAAACACATAAACACAAGTTATGGCCATGTCTACTTGATATGCCTTCATTGGTTTTGGCAAGTCATACACATGTCTTGGCACCACCGCTGCGATGTTGTTAATAAGATTTTACCATAAAATAATTGCCAACAGCTAACAGCCACCATCAGGTACTTAAGGCTCATGAGATTTCCTAAGCAAATAATTACAATTGATAATGCTTGAGGCGATATAAAAAAAAAAAAACACAAATTCCTGCATTTCTTCTTGCCGACAGCCAGCACCAGCAGCAGCAGCATCACATCTGGGGTAAGGCATCAGAAGCAGCCAGAGCAACGGTTTATAACAGCTTTTTGCTTAGCAAAGCTTCTTACTAGTAGAGTGGCTACAGCAAGTCATAAATATTTAATTGCTTTTTTTTCCTAATTTTTGTGTCTTTTCATTTTGCCCGTCAAACAGCAGCCAAAGCTGCTCCTCACAAAAGCATAAAATCTATTTTCATGGGGGGAAAATGCATTTTTTTTCTCCATTCACTCTAAAACGTTGCGCGATTTATGGCATTCACTGAATTCACAAAAGGCCATACGATTTGGTTCTTGTTTCCCATGCATTTCGATTATGTTTGTCTTCATATGCTAATGAAATTAGCGTTGACCTAGTTCTTAGGATAACAAAACTAAAAACTTTTATTTGCTATAGTTTAATGGAATTGCATCAAAACTGGAAACTTTTTATGGTCTGGCAATTCGTATTCGTGTTCATAGCTGGGAACAGTAATGGTAAAACATGTGCAAAGAATTGTTGATAATTAAATTGAAATTTGATTTTAGGAAATGCTTACTTAAAGATAGGATGAGGGGTATACTCATCTAGCCAATCCGTTAACAACACATGTAGAAATATTGATCTATTGGGTTGCCCAAAAAGTAATTGCGCATTTTTCATAAAGTCGGCGTTGACAAATTTTTTCACAGCTTGTGACTCTGTAATTGCATTCTTTCTTTTGTCAGTTATCAGCTGTTACTTTTAGCTTGCTTTAGAAAAAAGTGTAAAAAAAGTATATTTGATTAAAGTTCATTCTAAGTTTTATTAAAAATGCTTTTACTTTCTTTTAAAAAATCCGCAATTACTTTTTGGGCAACCCAATATGATCCCATTGATCTATGATCTATGATTTTTTTCGATTTTGTGGAGTGGAAAGGCCCCTAGGGTGGTTATTGGTAGGTTTAGGTGGTAGTATATATTGGGTTGCCCAAAAAGTAATTGCGGATTTTTCATAAAGTCGGCGTTGACAAATTTTTTCACAGCTTGTGACTCTGTAATTGCATTCTTTCTTCTGTCAGTTATCAGCTGTTACCTTTACCTTGCTTTAGAAAAAAGTGTAAAAAAAGTATATTTGATTAAAGTTCATTCTAAGTTTTATTCAAAATGCATTTACTTTCTTTTAAAAAATCCGCAATTACTTTTTGGGCAACCCAATATAACAAGTAAAAGTGTAAGTTCGGCCGGGCCGAATCTTTTATACCCTCCACCATGGATCCCATTTGTCGAGTTCTTTTCCCGGCATCTCTTCTTAGGCAAAAAAGGATATAAGAAAAGATTTGCTCTGCTATTAGAGCAATATCAACACATAGTCCGGTTTGGACCTTAATTAAATTATATATTAGAGACCTGTGTAATATGTCAGCCAATTCGAATAAGAATTGCGCCCTTTGGGGGCTCAAGAAGTAAAATAGAGAGATCGATTTATATGGGAGCTGTATCGGGCTATAAACCGATTCAGATCAAAATAAACACATATATTGATGATCATGAGAGGATCCGTCGTACAAAATTTCAGGCAAATCGGATAATAATTGCGATCTCTAGAGGCTCAAGAAATCAAGATCCCCGATCGGTTTATATGGCAGCTATATCAGGTTATTAACCGATTTTAACCTTATTGGACACAGTTGTTGAAAGTAAGGATAAAATACGTCTTGCAAAATTTCAGTCAAATCGGATAGGAATTGCGCCCTCTAGAAGCTCACGAAATCAAGTCACCGGATCTGTTTATGTGACAGCTATATCAGGTTATGAACCGATTTGAACCACACTTGGCACACTTGTTGGATATCATAACAAAACATGTCGTGCAAAATTTCATTCCAATCGGATAAGAATTGCGCCCTCTAGAGGCTCAAGAAGTCAAGACCCAAGATCGGTTTATATGGCAGCTATATCAAGTTATGGACCGATTTGAACCATACTTGGCGCAGTTGTTGGATATCAAAACAAAATACGTCGTGCAAAAATTCATTCAAATCGGATAAGAATTGCGCCCTCTAGAGGCTCAAGAAGTCAAGACCCAAGATCGGTTTATATGGCAGCTATATCAGGTTATAGACCGATTTGAACCATACTTGACATAGTTGTTGGATATCATAACAAAATACTTCGTGCCAAAATTCATTCAAATCGGATAAGAATTGAGCCCTTTAGAGGCTCAAGAAGTCAAGACCCAAGATCGGTTTTTATGACAGCTATATCAGGTCATGAACCGATTTAAACCATACTTGGCGCAGGTGTTGGATATCAAAACAAAACACGTCATGCAAAATTTCATTCCAATCGGATAAGAATTGCGAACTATAGAGGCTCAAGAAGTCAAGACCCAAGATCGGTTTATATGACAGCTATATCAGGTCATCGACCGATTTGTACCATACTTGGCGCAGTTGTTGGATATCAAAACAAAACACGTCGTGCAAAAGTTCATTAAAATCGGATAAGAATTGCGCACTCTAGAGCCTTAAGATGTCAAGACCCAAGATCGGGGTATATGGCAGCTATATCAGGTTATGGACCGATTTGAACCATACTTGGCACAGTTGTTGGATATCATAACAAAACACGTCGTTCAAAAATTTATTCAAATCGGATAAGAATTGCGCCCTCTAGACGCTCAATAAGTCAAGACCCAAGATCGGTTTATATGGCAGCTATATCAGGTTATGGACCGATTTGAACCAAACTTGGCACTTGGCATAGTTGTTGGATATCATAACAAAACACGTCGTGCAAAATTTCATTCCAATCGGATAAGAATTGCGAACTATAGAGGCTCAAGAAGTCAAGACCCAAGATCGGTTTATATGGCAGCTATATCAGTTTGTAGACGGATTTGAACCATACTTGTCACAGTTGTTGGGTATCATAAAAAAATACTACGTGCAAAAATTCATTTAAATCGGATAAGAATTGCGCCTTCTAGAGGCTCAAGAAGTCAAGGCCCAAGATCGGTTTATATGGCAGCTATATCAGGTTATGGACCGATTTGGACCAAACTTGGCACGATTGTTGGATATCATTACAAAACACGTCGTGCAAAAATTCATTCAAATCGGATAAGAATTGCGCCCTCTAGAGGCTCAAGAAGTTAAGACCCAAGATCGGTTTATATGGCAGCTATATCAGGTTATGGACCGATTTGAACCAAACTTGGCGCAGTTGTTGGATATCATAACAAAACACGTGCAAAATTTCATCCCAATCGGATAAGAATTGCGCACTCTAGAGGCTCAAGAAGTCAAGACCCAAGATCGGTTTATATAGCAGCTATATCAAAACATGGACCGATATGGCCCATTTACAATACCAACCGACCTACACTAATATGAAGTATTTGTGCAAAATTTCAAGCGGCTAGCTTTACTCCTTCGGAAGTTTGCGTGCTTTCGACAGACAGACGGACGGACGGACGGACAGACAGACGGACATGGCTAGATCGACATAAAATGTCGCGACGATCAAGAATATATATACTTTATGGGGTCTCAGATGATTTTTTAGAGTAGTTACAAACAGAATGACGAAATTAGTACACCCCCCTATCCTATGGTGGAGGGTATAAAAAAACAAGTAAAAACATTTTAAGTTCGGCCGTGCCGAACTTTTGATACCCACCAACGAGGATTTTACAATCATCCTATTTATTATAACTCCACTACTATAGCCATAGTTATATCTAAATAATAGCTTCGATCATATTTTATTCAGGTCCCGAGAACTCATATTCAAGTAACACTTTCAGCGAAATCAGGCATGAAATCCGCTTTTTATGGGATTAAGACCCTAAATTAGAAGATCGGTCTATATAACAGCCTTATCTGTACGGTCTTATCTGATTTACATTAAGGTAGGATGTTGGGTGGCTTAAAACAATTCCCAATTTCAGCGAAATCGGGAAATAAGTAAAGCTTTTATGGGCGTCAGACCCTTAATTGGCATATTGGTCTATATGACAGCTACAGCTAAATATAGTCCGATCTGAATTATATTCAGGTCGGATGTCGGGAGGCTTAAAACGACGCACTATTTCAAATTTCAGCGAAATCGGGTAAAAAATAAAGCTTTTTATGGGCTTCAGACCCTTAATCGGCAGATTGGTCTATATGGCAGCTATATCAACATAAAGTCCTATTTAGTCCGTTCAAGAACATAACCAACCTTCCTATGGTGGTGAGTATAAAAAGAATAATTTCAATATCTGCAGCGTTTTTTAAATGGAATTGACAAAAATTTGCAAAACTTTTCAAAAGAGATACTCCTCTTGGCTTTAATGGGATAAAACAATATGAATTTGGAGATGGGTTTAACTGTCATAAAGAAAAATCTTCTAATTAAAGATCTTTATGTTATAAAATGCGTATTTTTTTTATGCAATTTGGCTGAAATTTGGAATATGGAATATGGTCCAGATCGGTCCAAAGCTTATGTCCTCCCCTACAAATGTCTAGAACATTTTGTACCGTTAAGATGAACGGATTATAAGTTGTAGACTTTTTTCCAATTTAATTTGTATGAAGCACTTCGGCATCCACCCTGATAGGCGACTTATGTTACACATGTTACATGGACCGATTGGGACAATATGGGATTCAAATGAAAGGTATTTAAGAGTAGAGTACGAATTTCATAATTAAAGTTGGGTCCAAGTACCTGGGAGCCGACCCAGCTCCAAAACCCCTTAAAATAGGCTTATTTGACGATCATGACAATGTGGGACTCAAATGATAGGTATTCGGGAGAAGATTACGAATATGGTCGGTAAGTAGGAATAGGCTTTATAATTTATTGATAACGGCGGCTTTATAATTTATTGATAAGGGGGCGGACCCTCCACCGTTACCCCAAAAATACCACCCAAAATCAAAAGTGGGCCGATAACGACAATATGGGTATCAAATGAAAAGTATGCGGGAGTAGGTAATGAATTTGGTATACAAATTCATGTCGAAGTATAGGGAGTTACCTCACCCCCACAAAAACGCCCAAAATGGGCACTTTAGCCAATCACGGATATATGGGTCTCGATTTGTTTATTCCGTATAGACTGACAAACGGTAGAACCGGTTTTCTCGAAATTTTCGCATATTGAGTAGGCTGGTCTGGAAGGAAATATGGGCTATACAATTCTTTGATATCGGAAGGGGGGAGGGTCCGTCACCCTTCCGATATGCCAAAAACACAACCCAAAATAATAGTGGACCGATCGGGGCAATATAGGTATCAAATGAAAGGTATTTGGGAGTAGAATACGAATATAGTTTTAAAATTTGAGTCTTAGTATCCATCGGGCCGCCCCAGTCCCAAAACTCCCCCAAACAGATATATTGAACGTTTATTTCAATATGGGGCTCAAATGAAAGGCATTCGGGACTAGATTTCGAATCTGGCATACAACATCAGATCGAAGTATAGTGGGTCACTATGTATGATACTTGGCTGAACCCATTTTCTTAAAATTTTCATAGATTGTGTACATTTGTCTGGAAGGAAAAATAGGCTATATAATTTTTAGATATCGGGTGGAGGCGGGTCCTTCCCCTTACCCCAAAACGTCACCGAAAGTGGTCCGATGGCCACAATAAAGGTTATGAAATGAGAGGTATTGGAAACCAGAAATATGGTATTAAAATTTGGGTCCAAGTACCCAGCGGGCCCTCCAACCTCAAAACTCCTCTAAACAGATATATTCGAAGTTCATTTCAATATGGGACTCAAATGAAAAGTACTAGGCAGTAGATTACAAATATGACATTAGGACCAAGTAATGGGAGGTCGCCCACCCCCATATGGGCATATTAGCCGACCATGGCTATATGGGACTCAAATGAAAGGTATTAGCGTTCAAATCTAGGTGGCGTTTTTCCTCCTAAAGATACGCCAAATGAGTTATTTGACCCATTATGACAATATGGGACTCAAATGAAAGGTGTTTGGGAGTAGAAAATGAATTTGATATCCAATTTTGGAGTCAAGTGTTTTGGAGTACGCCCTAAAGCATCTCCTAAACTGAATTTCATTTCCGATGGGAATAAAGAAAGAATTTGATATCTATTTTCAGTGCAAAGTGCCGGTGGCCGCCCCAGCCTTAAAGCACCCTCCAAACGGTTCATATTTACCGGCCCAGGCAATATGGGGCTAAAATCAAAGGGATTTGGAAGTGCAGCACGAATTTGGTATACATTTTTAGCCGAATTTGGTATCCATTTTAGTCTGAGGTACCATCCCTCCCCTAATGAGAACATTACCCTAGGAAGAACATTACCCTAGGAAGAACATTACCACTGGGAACCGAGAAGGGGCAAATTCTCAAACATCAATGAGTGCTTTCCGATTCAAGTTTAAACACAATGATAGGAACCTTTTTTATAGGCGAGTCCAAACGCAGCGCGACACCTCTTTGGGGAAAATTTTTTAAATGACCATGCATGGCATTGTACCTCGCAAATGTCGCCAACATTAAGAGGGTATAAACACCGCTTTGTTCGATGTTCTCGCCAGTATTCGAACGCGTCCAGCATCATAGGCTACAATGGCACAAGTTCGATATCCGCATTCAGGGCGAAGTTTCCCGACCCAAAGAAAATATTAGAGATTTAAGAAGGCGCAGCGGAGCGAGCCCTGTTCGGCTTATCTCATACGTAAACAGATCTATCGATTTTACTTCATCAGCCCCTATAGGGCGCAATTCTTTTCCGATTTGCCTGAAATTTTGCAACATCAAAACCAAGTAAGGTCCGAATCAGTTCATAATCTGATATCCTTATCAATTATCCTTTATTTGCCCATTAAGAGATATCGTGTAAAGAAGACTACAAATGCTATAAAATTCTGCACGGCCGTACTTAGCGTACTCTTACTTTTTATTTTTACCATGTTAACTAATTTTTGAGATTTATGTTCCAATCAAGTTTTATCCACTCTTTAGTTATTAAAATACTTTTGCTGTTCATGACACCAAGTTCATTAATTGCCCGCATTTTATATGGACATATGAGAAATTTCCGCTTTTTTTGTTGCCATCGCTAGTACCAAAATTAATAACAAATCACTTAAAAGGGGAAAACAATTTGTATAAATTAACTAAAATAAATCAAAGCTTTGCTGGAAGTCCATCTGCAACAAACGCGATGGCAGGCATAAAGAGAGAAGCACGTGTTAGAGGAAGCCTCGATTATTACCACCAACTGTGAAAAATTAACGGTCATGTATGGGAATAAATTTCCAAAACATAAGGTCTCCCAGATTCTTATTAAACTTGTTGTAGCCATATAACAAAGATGGTAGCGTTTGGGCGACATGGGAAAACCAGAACCCAATTAAGATGCATGGGAAAAGGTTTTTAATTTTTTTTGGGAGGACAAATTATGAACATTAGTTTAAAAACTTGAATAAAATGGTGGAAAATAGAGGAACTTTGATAACAAAATGCAGTTTTAAGAAATTTTTTTAATTTTGGAAGCAACATCACCGCGGCCTTATCATCCTAATAACTGTGTTGGCAACGTGTTCGAATGGATAGTGCACTGGTCATGGGTTCGACAACCAGCATAAGCATAGGTCTGGCGCTACAGTCAAATAGCTGTGGTGTCTTTAATGAACACAAATGATTCTGAGTCTGATTGCTTGCCGGCTTTATAAACTTATCTTATACCACCAGTATTGCCATCATTAAAGTTTTTTGTTAAATTTAACGGATAGTCAAACCGGTGACCTGCTGAAATTTTCCATGAATATCATAGTGGCTTATTTTTATACCCATCACCATAGAACAGGGGGAATATTCATTTAGTCATTACGTTTGTAGCACCTCGAAATAAGACCCCAAAATTCTATTGGTTTGCCCAAAAAGTAATTGCGGATTTTTCATATAGTCGGCGTTGACAATTTTTTTCACTGCTTGTGACTCTGTAATTCCATTCTTTCTTCTGTCAGTTATCAGCTGTTACTTTTAGCTTGCTTTAGAAAAAAAGTGTAAAAAAAATATATTTGATTAAAGTTCATTCTAAGTTTTATTAAAAATGCATTTACTTTCTTTTAAAAAATCCGCAATTACTTTTTGGGCAACCCAATATATATTCTTGATCGTCTCAATGTTCTATGTCAATCTAGCCATGTCCATCCAGAGCTAGCCACCTGAAATTTTCCACAGATCCTAACTATTGATGTAGGTCGTCGGTTTAGATTTAGATCTAGCTCCCATATAAACCGATCTCCCCCGGAAGCCGCCAATTTCATCCGATTTGGCTGAAATGTTGCACGTGGTGTTTTGACTTCCAACAACTGGAGGGGGCGGACCCTCCCCCTTACCACAAAAGTACTACCCAAAAATAAAAGTAGACCGATCGGGACATTATGGGATTCAAATGAAAGGTATTCAAGAGTAGAGTTCGAATTTCGTACCTAAAGTTGGGTCCAAGTACCTGGGAGGCCGCCCCAGCTCCAAAACCCCATTAAAATAGGTTTAGTTGATGATCATGACAATATGGGACTTAAATGAAAGATATTCGGGAGTAGATTACGAATATGGTTAGGAAGTAGGAATAGGCTTTATAATTTATTGATAACGAATGGGGGCGGACCCTCCACTGTTACACCAAAAACACCACGCAAAAACAAAAGTGGACCAATAAGGACAATATGGGTATCGAATGAAAAGTATGCGGGAGTAGATAACAAATCTGGGATACAAATCCATGTCGAAGTGTAGGGGGTCATCTCACCCCCACAAAAACGCCCAAAATAGCGACATTAGCCAATCACGGATGTATAGGACCCGGTTTGTTTGTTCCATATAGACTGAAAAACGGCAGAACCGACTTCTCGAAATTTTCGCATATTGTGTAGGTTGGTCTGGAAGGTAACATAGGCTTTACAATTTTTCGGTATCGGAAGGGGGACGGACCCTTCCCCTTATGCCTAAAACACAACCTAAAATCAAAATTGGACAGATCGGGACAATATAGGTATCAAATGAAAGGTATTGGAGAGTAGAGTACGAATATGGTATTAAAATTTCAAGTACCCATCGGGCCGCCCAAAACCCAAAACTCCCCCAAACAGACATATTGGACGTTCATTTCAATATGGGGCTCACCCGAAAGGTATTCGAGAGTAGACTTCGAATCTGGCATACAAAATCAGATCGAAGTATAGGGGGTCACGCTACCTCTCAAAACCGCCATTAGACCCATTATGGCTATATGATACTTGGCTGTATCGATTTTCCTAATATGTTCATAGATGGTGTACGTTTGTCTGGATGGAGAAATAGGCTATATCATTTTTAGATATCGGGTGGAGGCGGACCCTACCCCTTACCCCAAAAATCCCACCCATATCCGAAAGTGGTCCGATGGGCACAATAAGGGTATCAAATGAAAGGCATTGGATACCACACAACGAGTGCGGTGCAAATCGGTATATAACCTAATATAGCCCCTATATAAACCGATCTCCCGATTTGACCTCTTGAGCCCTTGTCCAATTGGCCTCAATTTTTGTCCAATTTGGCTTAAATTTTGCAAATAGTGTTCTGTTATGATCTGATCTGATCTGATCTGATCTGATCTGATCTGATCTGATCTGATCTAATCTAATCTGATCTGATCTGATCTGATCTGATCTGATCTGATCTGATCTGATCTGATCTGATCTGATCTGATTGATCTAATCTGTCAACAACTGTGCCAAGTGCGGTCGTTGCGTTTCGTTTGCAACACCTCGAAATATTGGTCTAAGACCCCATAAAGTGCATCTAGTTTTAATCGACCTGACATTTTAAGTCTATCTGTGCCTCTGTCTGTCCGTGTCTCTGTCGAAAGCACGCTAACTTTCGAAGGAATTAAACTAGAGAGGGTCGGTTGGGGTTGTAAATGGGCCAAAACGGCCCTTGTTTTGGTATAGCTTCCATATGAACCGATCTCCCGATTTGTTTTCTTGAACCTCTCAATAGTGCAATTCTTTTCCGACTTGGCTAAAATTTTGCACCTAGTGTTTTGATATGACTTCCAACAATTGTGCCAAATATGATTCAAATCGGTTCTTTACCAGATATAGCTGCCAAATAAATCCATCTCCCTATTAGACTTTTTGAGCTTTTAGAGAGCGCATATCATTTTTTGGCATTACTGGTTAAAAAAGCTCACGCACGTGTCGTATTTAGTTTCACTGTCAAACATCTTCAGTTTGGTCTATAATTTAACCATGAATCGTCTTACAAACGAACAACGCTTGCAACTTATTGCATTTTATTATCAAAACGCGTTTTCTGTTAGGAAAGTTCGTCGCGCGCTTTTTCCTCTGAGCGACGGAGCTCAATTTTGGATCAATGGGTAAGTAAATAAGCGGATTTGTCGATTAGGAGTGAAGATCAGCCAGAAGCCTTGCAAGAGCTACCAATGCATCCAGAAAAGGTCACAGTTTGGTGCGGTTTATGGGCTGGTGGCATCATTGGACCGTACTTCTTCAAAGATGTTGCGAGTCGTAACGTACCTGTGAATTGTGAGCGCTACCGTCAGATGATATCCAACTTTTTTTTTAGCCCAAATGCAAGAGCTTGACTTCCATGACACGTGGTTTCAAAAAGACGGTGCCACATGCCACATGCCACACAGCAACAATGGACTTATTGAGAGGCCAGTTCGGCGAACAATTTATTTCACATTCGGGACCCGTCAATTGGACGTACGTAAATAAGCAAAATTGTTGATTTTGGAATGAAGATCAGCCTGAAGCATTACAAGAGCTACCAAAGCATCCAGAAACAGTCACAGTTTGGAGCGGTTTATGGGCTGGTGTCATCATTGGACCGTGCTTCTTCAAAGATGATGCGAATCGTAACGTAACTGTGAATGGTCAGCGCTACCATTAGATGATATCCAACTTTTTTTATGCAAGAGCTTAACTTGCATGACACGTGGTTTCAACAAGACGGTGCCACATGCCACATGCCACACAGCAACAATGGACTTATTGAGAGGCCAGTTCGGCGAACATTTTATTTCACATTCGGGACCCGTCAATTGGACGTACGTAAATAAGCAAAATTGTTGATTTTGGAATGAAGATCAGCCAGAAGCATTACAAGAGCTACCAAAGCATCCAGAAACAGTCACAGTTTGGAGCGGTTTATGGGCTGGTGTCATCATTGGACCGTGCTTCTTCAAAGATGATGCGAATCGTAACGTAACTGTGAATGGTCAGCGCTACCATTAGATGATATCCAACTTTTTTTATGCAAGAGCTTAACTTGCATGACACGTTGTTTCAACAACACTTATTGAGACGGAACGTTCGGGAACGGTCAATTGGCCGCCTATATTGTACGATTTAACGCGTTTAGATTAATTTTTGTGGGGCTATGCTAAAGCTCATGTCTACTCACAAAAGCCGGCTTCATTTGACGCATTGAAAGACAACATTGAAGGATTTATTCGTGAGATACCGGCCGAAATGCTGGAATGAGTATGCCAAAATTGGACTAAGCGGATAGACTATTTGAGGCGCAGTCACTGTCATCATTTGCATGAAATAATCTTCAAATATTCATTTATTAGGGCCGTACAATCGATTCAAATAAAGATTTCATGTATTTTTCTGAATTTTATGTGTGTTTGTGTGTTTAAAAAATCACCCTTTATAACTTCCAATAACTGTGGTAAGAATGATGTAAATCGGTTCATAACCTGATATAGCTGCCCTTAAAGCTTTTCTCCCAATTTGCTTTTTTGAGCCTCTGGATGGCTTAATTTTTACTTAATTTGCCTGAAATTTTTGGAGGTGTTATTTTTCTATGATTTCTCCTCCAAATCTTCAATAACTTGATATAGCTCATATATATTTAAAAAATCTTGAAAGAACTTGACAAATGCCTTTTATAAAATTCGTCCTGGCCGAACTTATCATGCCTTTTAGTTTTTTTTTCCTAATTTTTATGCAGCTCATTCCCAAACTGTTTTTAACCTGCGTTGTTTATTTTTCGCACATTTTTGTTTGATGGGCTTCCAGTATTAAAAATTGTTTAAACATGTATTCTCTTCGATATATATTATAGCCCATTTTGCAAATAAATGGCCAAATCGTGATGTTATTACGATTTTTGTTTTTTGGTTCCCTCTCCAAAACAAAAAAAAAAAATCTTCGCCATAATCATTGAAACGTAGCGATCACAAAATTATGCGTTTATGCTACAATTAGAGTCTGTGTGAAAAAAAGGAACAGCAAGGGGAAAGAGAGATCACAAATAGCCCATTCAGGGTAATTTTTATGAGTCTTGTGACCTTATATGCGTACCAATAATTTCTGCCAATTGAAATTAAGCTTTTGCCACGACATTCCAGATTCACACACATAGTATGAGGCTTGCCTATAACCAATAGCCCAACTCCCTGTCTGTCTGTCTATCTATCAGCCAGTCAGCACAACTCAACACCAGGGTTTTGATTATTCTTCCCAAAGCCCACAAAATCTCAAATAAAGGCTGAGCATAAGAAGCCTAAAGCTGACACGTCTTTTGAGGTCTTTTACTAGGCGGCACAATACAGCCATTCAGTCAGGTAGTAAGGCTGATTGGTTAGTTGGCTAAGTTTTTGGCCAAAAACTTGCGGCCTGCCGCCTTGCAACAGCCTTAATAAATATAGCCTGAATGTTAGTAGTGACTTGGCTGATTGTGCCAAGCCTTATCATTTTAGGCATCTTTATGAACACCAAGAAGTTAGGGAAAAATCTCAACCAGCCGCCATACCCATAACAGAAGGTTGTTGTAGCAAATGACTATTGATAAGCAGCAAGGCAAAAATGCTGTATGAGGTATGTCAAGGGGGTAGATCGACCACAATGGGACAATGCAAGAGATTCCTAAAAAACATGATAAATTACTGCTGCGCCAGTTGCTGCTGCTGCTGCTGTCCTCCTTTAAGGCGAAGACAATATCGAAATGGTGTCATTGAGAAAATGGGGTGAAGAAAATAATAATATCGAGAGTTTCAGATGCAGGCAATGCAACAGCAACAACAAATTAAACACAATTTCTCATAGATGGGTTTTTTTTCGCAGGGCTTTTATTTGTCTTTTTTTTTCTCTCCTTGATTGTCTAGACACCAAGGCGGTGTGCAGAGAACTTCAATTTACTTTATTATTTTGTTTAATTAACATTAGTGTTGTCAAAGCAGTTTCCTAGGAAACTTTTTTGCTCACCCAGTTATGGTTCCCGCAGTAGATATTCCTTGCCTTAGTTTTCTTTCTTCCCTGGGAGTATGGGTTTGCTATGGCTTCCTGACTGTGTGTGTGTTTTTTCAAGCTCCTATTCTGGAAAAAAAGTGTAAACTTTTCCCCTCAACTTTTTTCTTTGGGTTCCACTGTCTGTCTACATGCCTGTCTGTCTGTTTGAATTTTTTTTACCAAACCACTTGACCATGTGGTGTGTTTGGCTATCTTGGTCAACATCAGCCATCAACTTGGCCTATTGGTGTGTATCAGTTACACTTGAGATAACAGCAAAAAAAGAGTCAGATGAAAAAAAAAGTAAATATATCTCTACAAATTATACATTATTATGTTATGGGGCTCCAAAGGCTCTCAGAGAGTTCATTCCTTAGCCATATGGGGATTAAGTTCAAATCTACATCTATGGTCAAATATTATATTTGCTCCGTTTTAGCTCAAAATGCAAGTAAGGCAGCAACATTAGGACACATGGGAATAGCTAAAAACTTAACACGTTCGGCCCGACCGAATCTTATTGGGTTGCCCAAAAAGTAATTGCGGATTTTTTATATAGTCGGCGTTGACAAATTTTTTCACAGCTTGTGACTCTGTAATTGCATTCTTTCTTCAGTCAGTTATCAGCTGTTACTTTTAGCTTGCTTTAGAAAAAAAGTGTAAAAAAAGTATATTTGATTAAAGTTCATTCTAAGTCTTATTAAAAATGCATTTACTTTCTTTTAAAAAATCCGCAATTACTTTTTGGGCAACCCAATATATACCCTCCACCATGGATCGCATTTGTCGAGTTCTTTTCCCGGCATCTCTTCTTAGGCAAAAAAGGATATAAGAAATCTTTGCTCTGCTATTAGAGCGGCATCAATATCTGGTCCGGTTTGGACCACAATTAAAATATATATTGGAGACCTGTGTAAAATGTCAGCCAATTCGAATAAGAATTGCGCCCTTTGGGGGTTCAAGAAGTAAATTAGAGAGATCGATTTATATGGGAGCTGTATCGGGCTATAGACCGATTCAGACCATAATAAACATGTATGTTGATGGTCATGAGAGGATCCTTCGTACAAAATTTCAGGCAAATCGGATAATAATTGGGACCTATAGAGGCTCAAGAAGTCAAGATCCCAGATCGGTTTATATGGCAGCTATATCAGGTTATGAACCGATTTGAATCTTATTTGAAACAGTTGTTGAAAGTACGAATAAAATACATCATGCATAATTTCAGCCAAATCGGATAGGAATTGCGCCCTCTAGAAGCTCAAGAAGTCAAATCCACAGATCTGTTTATATGACAGCTATATCAGGTTATGGACCGATTTCAACCATACTTGGCGCAGTTGTTGAATATCATAACGAAATACCTTGTGCAAAAATTCATTCAAATCGGATAAGAATTGTGCCCTCTAGAGGCTCAAGAAGTCAAGACCCAAGATCGGTTTATATGGCAGCTTTATCAGGTTATGGACCGATTTAAACCATGCTTGGCACAGTTGTTGGATATCATAACAAAACATGTCGTGCAAAATTTCATTCCAATCGGATAAGAATTGCGCACCCTAGAGGCTCAAGAAATCAAGACCCAAGATCGGTTTATATGGCAGCTATATCAGTTTTTGACCGATTTGAACCAACCTTGGCACAGTTGTTGGATATCATAACAGAACACGTCGTGCAAAATTTCATTCCAATCGGATAAGAATTGCGCCCTCTAGAGGCTCAAGAAGTCAAGACCCAAGATCGGTTTATATAGCAGCTATATCAGGTTATAAACCGATTTGAACCATACTTGGCACAGTTGTTGGATATCATAACAAAACATGTCGTGCAAAATTTCATTCCAATCGGATAAGAATTGCGCACCCTAGAGGCTCAAGAAATCAAGACCCAAGATCGGTTTATATGGCAGCTATATCAGTTTATAAACCGATTTGAATCATACTTAGCACAGTTGTTGGATATCATAACAGAACATTTCGTGCAAAATTTCATTCCAATCGGATAAGAATTGCGCACTCTAGAGGCTCAAGAAGTCAAGACCCAAGATCGGTTTATATGACAGCTATATCAGGTTATGGACCGATTTGAACCATACTTGGCACAGTTGTTGAAAGCGCTACCATAACACTACGTGCAAAAATTCATTCCACTCGGATAAGAATTGCGCCCTCTAGAGGCTCAAGAAGTCAAGACCCAAGATCGGTTTATATGGCAGCTATATCAGGTTATAAACCGATTTGAACCATACTTGGCACAGTTGTTGGATATCATAACAGAACATGTCGTGCAAAATTTCATTCCAATCGGATAAGAATTGCGCACTCTAGAGGCTCAAGAAGTCAAGACCCAAGATGGGTTTATATGGCAGCTATATCAGGTTATAGACCGATTTGAACCATACTTGGCACAGTTGTTGAAAGTGCTACCAAAACACTACGTGCAAAAATTCATTCCATTCGGATAAGAATTGCGCCCTCTAGATGCTCAAGAAGTCAAGACCCAAGATCGGTTTATATGGCAGCTATATCAAAACATTGGCCAATTTTAACCGTACTTTGTACAGTTGTTGGAAGTGATATCAAAATACCACGTGCAAAATTTCATTCCAATCGAATGAGAATTGCGTCCTCTAGAGGCTCAAGAAGTCAAGACCAAGATCGGTTTATATGGCAGCTATATCAAAACATGGACCGATATGGCCCATTTACAATACCAACCGACCTACACTAATAAGAAGTATTTGTGCAAAATTTCAAGCGGCTAGCTTTACTCCTTCGGAAGTTAGCGTGCTTTCAACAGATAGACGGACGGATGGACAGACGGACGGACAGACGGACGGACAGACGGACGGACAGACGGACGGACAGACGGACGGACAGACGGACGGACAGACGGACGGACAGACGGACGGACAGACGGACGGACAGACGGACGGACAGACGGACGGACAGACGGACGGACAGACGGACGGACATGGCTAAATCGACATAAAATGTCGCGACGATCAGGAATATATATACATTATGGTGTCTCAGACGAATATTACGTGTAGTTACAAACAGAATGACGAAATTAGTATACCCCCCATTCTATGGTGGAGGGTATAAAAAGAAATAATGCTAAGATTTTTTTCAAAAAAAGTTTTACAAAATTTTATTTCTCTAGAAAATTTTTATATTTTATTTGCATAAAAAATATTTTTGTCGAATTCAATTTTATGGAATTGTTTTCTTAATTTTTCATTAATAGAGTATTTCCTACCTTAGCGCAGAGATTAACACTTCGACTACGATGCCGAATGCCTGTTTTTGAATCATGACGAGAACATCAATAAAAATTTCAGCGGTGGTTATTCCCTCCTAATGCTGACAACATGTCTGAGGTATTCTGTCATGTAAAACTTCTCCCCAAAGAGGTGACGCTCTGCGGCAAGCCGTTTGGACTCGGCTATAAAAAGGAGGTCCCTTATAATTGAGCTGAAACTTGAACTCATTGATATGTGAACAGTTTGCCACTGTTCGTTAATGGAATGTTTATGGGCAAATGAATGTTAATGGGCAAATGAGTGTTCATGGGCAAATTTGCTTAAGTGTTGTTACAACAGTTTCCTTTATACTTTTTTGCTTACCCAGTAATGGTACCCGCAGATGATATACTTTGCCCAGTTTTTTTTTTCCTGGGAGTTGAGGTTTACTATGGCTTCCTGACTGTGCGTGTTTTTTGTTTTTTCAAGCTCCTATTCTTCTCCTTAGTAGAATCTTAAGGCACAATTTTTTATCATAGGCACTCAGTATTTAAGCAAGAGCTGGTGTCACCCGGCCTCTCACTTAGACTCTTCACTCAATACCGCTGATTGTCTGCGATTGAAGTTGCAACTATTCCATATGGAACGCGCCCGGTTTCTTCCAGCTTTTAGTGATAACCATGAACACCACACAGATCGAGCTCAAAGTTCCAACCCGTGTGGTGCTCATTGTATTCGCGTATCGGAAGAGCGTCAACTCTACCCCATTTAGGACAGGTCCTTTGTAAACACCCATTTTTCTACTCCTGGTGAAAAGTACCTGATCAGTTTTTCTTGGATTTATGCCAAGTCCGTTGGCCCTCGTCCATCCAGACAGCTTCCTCAATGCCTCACAAAATAGGTCCCCAAGAGGAAAAAAGCCTCGGTAGCCGAGCTGTTAGCGTGCTCTGTCTGTCGCTACATCCTGTATGATGCTCATAGTTATTCCGTGCCGGGCCAACTATAGTCGAGATCGAATTTTGTCTAAATATAACCTTCATGTAGACCGATCCACATATTTAAGGCCTTTATCCCACTAAATCCTATTAATTGCCCCATAGCGCAGATTTGTGACACAGTCAGTTGCTCTTTGACGTTCGTGTCGAATATGGTTTAGATCAGATAATTTTTGGGTATTTTCCCCATACCGATCTCCCGGTTAAAGGTCTTTCTCGTATAACTCAACTGATAATTGCTATTGTGAGCTATGTAAACCCCTACACATCCAGCCCAATTATAGTACAGATAGGATCGTTTTTGGACATAGCTGTCATATATCGATCTCCCGATTTACGATCTTGAACCTGTATAAGGCCCATGCATTAACCGATTTTATGGAAAATTTGAACAGTGAATTGTGGCGAGTTTCACCCAAAACAGATCATATTTCGATATAACTATTATGGGTTCATACATGTTGCATGTTTTCCCGGATTTTGACGAAATGTTAATGAATTACATTCGAAGTGTTGCTCTTCATCTCGCTGTCGATTGTCAACAGCTTTTCTCTTCCTATATTCATTGACGACGTGTCGATGTACTCCTGCACAACTCTCAACGTCTTTCTTGTAATTATTCTTTCGTCAGGAGGAATGTCAATAATGTACAGCATCTTAAGAATGAATCTGCATTTGTAATGATTCTCCTGAGCGAGAATCTTTACATCTTTAGGTTTTCTGCTCCAATTGTTTGTTTACAGCTTTTTGAAGAATCCAATTTTTATACCCTCCACCATAGCATGGGGGTATACTAATTTTGTCATTCTGTTTGTAACACCTCGAAATATGCGACTAAGACCCCATAAAGTATTGGGTTGCCCAAAAAGTAATTGCGGATTTTTTAAAAGAAAGTAAATGCATTTTTAATAAAACTTAGAATGAACTTTAATCAAATATACTTTTTTTACACTTTTTTTCTAAAGCAAGCTAAAAGTAACAGCTGATAACTGACAGAAGAAAGAATGCAATACAGAGTCACAAGCTGTGAAAAATCCGCAATTACTTTTTGGGCAACCAATAATTAAAAATAGTGTTTGTGGATACTTTAATGAAATATGATTCAGATCGGCCTCTATTTGGATATAACTGTTGTATAGTAGAGTTGTAACAAATCCTTGGTGGAGGGTATTCAAAGTTAAAGTTAAAGCGTTTTTTTTTTGTTAAATCAGGTATAGAGCATTTTATAGTCAGCACCGCCTGACTTTTGCCTTTCCTTATTTGTGGATGTTCCTCTGAATTTAATTTCTGTTTCAGTTTGTTTGCTTTATTTCTTCAAAGCCTCATTTTAATTTCTAGGACAATTTTTCATTTCTTTCTTAGTTACTTACTCTTAAATTAGATGGTTTCATCCATAAAATTAATCGTTCCAAGCTTC
>NC_081553.1:43405759-43498259 GCF_963082655.1 Stomoxys calcitrans | reverse complement strand
TTCTCTTGTTTTTTGGTTCTGTTAAGTATTTACAGAGTGGATCTCTGTTAATACTTCTGTTACTCTCTCTCGTACTCTGTTAACAAAGCGGTTTGTATCTCTGCTAGTTAAATTCGGAATTTATCTTCACGCACATGCTTGGCCTTTAATGCGAAATGTTGGTGAAATTTTGAAAATTTCATCGAATATAACAAAAGACTTAAGGAACAAACTTCTTATTTACATCATCGAACATAACAAAAGACTTAAGAAACAAACTTTTTATTTATATCATCGCACATAACAAAAGACGTAAGAAAGAAACTTTTTATGTATATCAGTTCAAACTCACTAACACTTATAGCCGTCATGAGTCATGATTTAAAAGCCGATTTAGTAAGTAGCATATTTTAATTTATACCATAATTCTTTACATAATCATATCGTTTTGTAATGATTTTTAATCAGTAAATTAAATTTAATTTTAGCAAAAATTAATTCGCTTTATTGGACAATTAGAGTACCGTTTGTCCATTAAAATTGTTCCCTAAATTTGAGTTTAAAGCTTTTTTTCCAACTTTTCGCCTGACCATATACTCAAGCTACGATGAATGAAAATATTTCTGTTTATCACAGCTATTATACAATAAATTATTTTGCAGAAGCGGGCAACGCCAAAAAAAATTCCTAAACAAATGCCATAATCAAAAAGTACAAAGAACAAACAATGGAATTATAAACTAATTTTTTATAGCGGTATTACTAATATAGCCAAAATAGAGAAAGAAGACTTTAAAGTCATTCACAAAAACAAAAGAGGAGAAGAAAAAAAAAATTGAAATTACAGCACATGTTGTGGCCTCACATTCATACAACAAACAGTCCACACATTTGTGTACTTCACCTTTAGCTGTTTTTTTTTTTTCTTTTCAAGTAAATTTCCGTTTAAACTAAAACAAAGCAACAACAAAATAAACCTTAAACCAACAACAAAAAGAGTTACATAAGCGTCATTTAAAACAGCACAACACAGGTTAAAGTACTTTCTGCTCCTATGCACTTGGAGCTACTATCGTAAATAATGAAGAAGGCAGCAGCAGCAGGAGAAGCACCAATAGTAACTAACCGAGAACACTTGGAACACTTGTTTTCATACATTCTATTCACTATGTATGAATGAATGAAAACAGCGTTTCACTCACATATGTAGGTACTTGTACGTGGACAACGGTGGACTTATTCAAGTCTTCCGTATACTCCCTAAGTTTGTGTTTTTTTTGGTTTTTGGCTTAGACACCAAACCTGGCTTTGGTTACGCTCCAAACTTCAGGCAGGTAGTAATGACCTTCAGAGTACTTAGTTTTAGTGCCACAACAAAAATTTTACTGAATGTAGAAAAAAAACGCCCTATTGTAAGTCGCCAAACTTAAGCTCTTGAAATAAAAAAAAGCATATTGTCATGGTTCAATGATTTTTCGAAACGCCAATCGAAGGTATTATGACAATTTTTAGCAGTAGAATCTATGGAATATTCTTTTTTAAATATGTTTTTTTTTTTATCTTTGGAGACCTACAATTATGAAATGAAAAGTGTGATTCATACCATATGTGTTTTATGATTTCCGGCATTCATATTGGGGAAAATACTAAAACCAAAATTTTCACATTCTTCTGCTGGAGTAGAAATTGCTCGTCGCCTTGCAGCACCATTCCTACGTATTCATTTTCCAAGACAGATTTGAATCGTAGACAAGGCCTAGGTATAGCACCTTTCTTCACAACTGCAGAGTGGTCCCGTCCATAGACGGGAGTCGAAACTTCGTCCATAGACGGGAATTTAAAATGCGGTATCTTATTTTTCGAGTGAACTGCACCAGCTACGTCTTCCTTGGGTTGTTTCTCAACCTATTTCTCGTAGCCCATCTCGATAGTCTTCGTAGTGACCTTTCCATACTCTTACTGATCAAAATGAAAATTTGCCCATGAACATTCCATAAAGGAACAGGGGCCAACTTCTCTCTCATCAATGATTGCTGTCCGACACCTCTTGAGGGTAAATTTTTTCATGGCGAAGTATCTCAAAAATTCGCTAGCATTAGGAGGGGACAACAACCGCTGAAAATATTTCTGAAATTCTCGCCAAGATTTGAACCCAGGCTTTAGGTGGCACACCTTCGGCCTACGGTGCTAACCTCTGGCCTCCTTTCGTCGAAATTTACCTCGAAGCTATAGGACGACGTCGCTTGCATATGCGATCATTTTCACTCCATCTCCGTTGAGATCCTATAGGACTTCGTGTATCACCAGGTTCGAGAGAATCGACGAGAACATCTCTCCTTACGGCGTTCTTTTTGGCAATCGTTTTCTGAACACACTTTCGCCAAAGTCTGCATTAATAAAATTGCCGTGAAACATATTGTCACCGGGAGTCACCCGGGTGGATCCTCGTGGGGTCCAGAGAGGCGATTATCGACACTATCTCGACGTTATTGAATGCCCCCTAAATATCGTGAATTGGTGGAGAGACATCTGGATCCCTCGCATCACTTCATGTAGAGCCGTCTTTACCGACCTTTCATTAAGGTGTGTATAACGCCTCACTGATTCCCCAATTCCCTAGTGTCAGTCCCTTCCCCACCTGCAGCTCTATTCGTCTTTCAAGTGTTTTAAGTAAAAACGATGACAGACGGATTGGCCTATAATCCTGCGCAGTACTGTGGTTATATGTCCCATCATGGAGATATACACAACCCTTACCTCCCTCCAAGCGCTTTGCTAAATGCGACAATGCCAGGTTCAACGTGAAAATCCGTTCTAGCCATGTCAGATTGTCCCCAAAGCAATCATGCAGCAGTGCCGGAATGATACCATCAGGTCCGGCGGATTTAAATAGCAGGAAGGTGCGAATCGCCAACAATATCTTCACCTCATCAACGATGTCGCCGATAAGATCTTCCATGGATTCAACCAGGGCTGCGGATTCTAGCAGTCGATTTCGACACCGAACCGGAGTCATGCAGCAGTGCCGGAATGATACCATCAGGTCCGGCGTATTTAAATAGCAGGAAGGTGCAAATCGCCCACACTATCTTCACCTCGTCAACGATGTCGCCGATAAGATCTTCCATGGATTCAACCAGGGCTGCGGAGTCTAGCAGTCGACTCCGACCCCGGGTCGGTGTCGAAGTCGGACTCGGATTATTAACCCGGGGTTGAGTGGGGGTTAACTTTCTCAATTTGGATCCAAACTCCGACTCCAGCTAAATAGTCCGACTCCGAATTCGACTCCGGCTTCAAAAACTCGAATTCGGTCGACTCCGCAGCCCTGGATTCAACCCTTGATGGTATTACAATATCCAGATCGTCGTCTACTGCTTGGCTTCCTAGAACAAATGTCTCCATCAGAAGTTTTACCATCTCCGAGTTGTTCTCGGTGTGAGTTCCGTCTTCTTACCTCACCTTGCTATGCTATGATCCTTTGCTCTCTAATTCTGAAAATTCCGCCTAGGAACTCCTCCACGCTCTCCTCGCCGTCTTCTTGAACATGGAACAATCAGAACGCCCATAGGACATAACACAAAAAAAAATTTTTTTTACCTACCTTTTGGCGCTTTTATAGCCGGGTTAGTAGTGTGCTCGGTTTGCCATCGGACGTAGGTTCGATTCCCACCATAGGCCTTGATCTATCGCTACTGTGGTATCACAATGGACTCAAAATTGTCTAAGTGAGTCTGTAAAGGACAGCCAATCTTACCTAACCTATGACCTACCCTTAGGCGGTCATAACGACCAATAATACTTTGGGCATTGGGACCGCAATAAAAACCGTCAGCACGCCCTTTGCGCTTAGGAGTTACGTCTGCCCACAGGGAGGTCACAACGTCTAAGAAAAATTTAGGAATTATGACCACTATGACGAATTTGGGTGTTATGACCGTTTGGGTGACCACTATCAAAGTGTAAAAAAAAAGGCCAAAAAATTGGGTAGTATGACCGTTTGGGTGATCGGTCACCTTCTTGAACCTCCCTGGAGCTTCCTTTTCCTTTCTTTCCTCCCTCCCTCTTTGCCTTGTTAAAGAACTTCCTGCTTTCCTTCTTGAGCATCTTAAGTCTTCTCCTCTACAAAAGTCTGCAGCATTTTGTACCGCAGTGACTAAATGGGGCCTACTCAATGTTGCTTAAATTGACTGAATTTTCTATATTTTTTTATTGGACCTGGGAGGGACTAGATTAAGTGTGAGGCAGCCACTGCGGCTATGAGACTTAAGGCGATGGGAGAATGGATTGAGGATGGGATTGAGCTCATACCATCGCAGTATAATCGAGGCGACGATAGGAAACCTGCAAGGAAAGGAAGAGGTTTCCGACTGGATACCTGAGATGAGCCTTGAAGTCGAGTGCGAGGCACTGGTGCCATCGGCACAGTCTTGGATTGACGGAACCCTAGTATTGCCATCTGGAAGGTCATGTTACACAAATGGATCAAAGCTAGAGAACAGAGTGGGCCTGGACGTTTACATTGCGAACCCAGGGACTGAGATCTGTTGTAGACTGTCTGACCATAATACGGTCCTGCAGGCGGAGGTGCAGGCGATCACGGAATGCGTGAAGGGGTGTGGTGCTAACGCGTAGTAGAACGGAATACCTAACTTAAAATTTTCTTTTTCGGGGTTACCTTTTAGTTTTTAGAGCGCACAACAAGCCGATTACTGGCTTAGGTGTATGTCCATAGTGGCATGGGGCGGATTAATATCTGCCCCCTCTTTTTAACCTAACTTAACCTAATCTAGCGGGGACTTGTGGAGCCCACTGTGGTGCATGTGAGCCTATGAAACTGAAAGCCTGCGTTGTATTCTGGCAAGAACATCTCAAAAATTGTAGGGGTGGGCTTTTAGTACTAGCGATATTTATGAGGTATTGAGCCGTGTCTCTACAAAATGGTGTCACACTGCAGAATAGCGTTCAAATTCGACAACAAAAGGAGATCCCTTATCATTGAGCATAAATCGGACCAGACAGCGCTCATTGATATGAGAGAAGTATTCCCGCTGTTACTTAATGGAGTTTTCATGGGCAAGTTTGAGTTTGCGAAGAGTGACATGAAGGGGACTTGCCGAGACATGCCTCTCGCATGACGAAAAAAGGAGGAACTGGTAACACTTAACAAAATAGGCACCATTCCGTGGCAGATAAGGTTGCCTTGGTACATAGATTCATATATGCCATAGGATTCATATCACTCCATCCCACTGTGCGAGAAAATCGAAAAAAAACTAGTAAAAAATATGCCGTATGGGCACGGGTAGAGATATCTCCTTGAAATGGTAAGAGTTGAGGTCTTATCGAGATTGTGTGCACAATTTCATGGCCCTAAGTTGTCCTGGCAACATTTTGGCAGGCCCTTAAAGTTGGTCTACTCGGTATTTCATAAGCAGGTTAAGTTCGAAGATGGGCTTTATCGGACTATATCTTGATATAGCCCCCATATAGACCGATCCGTCGATTTAGGGTCTTAGGGCAATAAAAGCCACTCTTATTATCCGATTTTGTTGAAATTTGGAACAGTGAGTTGTGTTAGGCCCCTCGACATCTTTCGTTAATTTAGTCCAGATCGGTCCAGATTTGGATATAGATGCCATGTAGACCGATCCTCCGATTTAGGGTTTTAGGCCCATAAAAGCCACATTTATTATCCGATTTTGCTGAAATTTGAGACAGTGAGTTGCGTTAGGCCCCTCGACATCTTCCGTCAGATCGGTTCAGATTTGAATATAGATGCCATATAGACCGATCCTCCGATTTAGGGTCTTAGGCCCATAAAAGCCACATTTATTATCCGATTTCGCTGAAATTCGGGACAGTGAGTTGTGTTTAGCCCCCCGACATCTTCGTCAATTTGGTCTAGATCGGTCCAGATTTGGACATAGCTGCCATATAGACCGATCTCTCGATTTGGGGTTTTGGGCCCATAAAAGCCACATTTATTATCCGATTTTGCTGAAATTTCGAATAGTGAGTTGTGTTAGGCCCTTCGACAACATTTTTCCACTTGGCCTAGATCGGTCCAGATTTGGATATAGCTGCCATATAGACCGATCCTCCGATTTAGGGTCTTAGGCCCATAAAAACCCCATATACCATCCGATTTCGCTGAAATTTGGGACAGTCAGTTGTTGTAGGCCCTTTGTCAACCTTCTTCAATTTGGTCCAGATTGGTCCAGATTTGGGTATAGCCGCCATATAGAAGGATCTCTCAATTTAAATTTTTGAGCCCATAAAAGGCGCATTTTTTTGTCCGATGTCGCCGAAATTTGGGAAAGTGAGTTGTCTTAGGACATTCGATATCCATCTTCAATGTGGACGAGATCGCTCCAGATTTGCATATAGCTGTCATATAGACCGATCTCTAGATTTAAGGTTTTGAGGCCATAAAAGCACATTTATTGTCCGATGTCGCCGAAATTTGGGACAGTGAGTTATGTTAAGCCCCTCGACATATTTCTGCAAATTCGGCTAGATCGATCAAGAGTTGCATATAGCTGTCATATAGACCGATATCTCGATTTAAAGTCTTGGCCCCGTAAAATTCGCATTTATAATCCGATTTCACTGAAATTTGACACAGTGACTTATGTTAGGCTTTCCAACATCCGTTTCGTATATGGTTCAGATCGGTTTAGTTTTTCCTACTAAAAAGATCAATATTTTGCTTTACACAATTGAACAATGACTTATACTTTTTAGTATTTGGTCCCAATCGGAACATATTTCGATTTAGCTGCTTGGGACATAAGGTATGCATTTTTTACCGGATTTAGACGAAAGGTGGTTTACCCGAGTTGGTGGATATCCAAAGTTCGGCCCGGGCAAACTTATCGCCTTTTTATTTGTTTTTAATTCCATTGGGTTTTCCTTTAAGTTCTAAATACGTTGTGAATTTTGCCACCTCCCTCGTTTGGATGATATTTTAAACTCAACTACTATCACCAATCGAGTCTTATATTCGGCACGACTTAACTAGAAATAACACTGCATATTATTCACCTGTTGTCTGTTGTTAGGTTCAGATTTATTGAAATGAAGACTTAAAAATAATATGCAATTGCCAGAGTCTGCTTTCAAAGCAATTGAAAACTTTATTCTTAAAAGGGAAGATTTTTTTTCTTTTTTTTTTAAAGCTGATACCAGCAATATGAAAAAAACATAAGCCTCAAAAACAAAAGAACTACATCTTCATTGGTTCCTTTTATTGTTCGCTCGCCTAGCATGACCAAAATCAATATTCCGTACAGACATTTTTCTTAAGCCCCTATTTGTTAGGCAATTTTTTCGATTATGACCATTCCCATTTGCCTAGTCAATAGTCAGCAGAAGTTGACTTTCTTTTTTTTTTTTTTTTTTTTTTGTTGTCGTTTTTGTTTTTGCCCTCCAGCCCAAAGTTCTCTGGGGCCAAAAGCAAGCAAAACAATCAAATTCCACAAATGAAGTCTTAATAAAGTTGTTAGCTGCAGTGGTAATGTTAATAACATGGCTGCCTCTTTTTCTTCTTTTTTTTTTTGGCCAACACCAACAACAAAAACGACAAATGTTGTTTTGTTTCCTAGGTGCAGCCGGTACGTATTGCTGGGGTTCTAAAAAATCACTAGGCTCCATGTTATGGAACTATTGAAGCACGATATAAGTGAGCGCCTTACTTGGTGCTGGCATGGCATGGGATGGCCAAGCCAAGACAAATAAAATCATTAGAACAGGTGACTGGACTTCAATTTAAAAATAGAAACAACAAACGTTGCCCATATACGCGAAAGCAGATCATTGTTTCATAAGCCTGTAAAAGAATAACAAACATGAAATTACCATTACATGACTTACAACCCAATGAGCACGATATTGTCTAACATTTTATAATAGTTTTTTTTTTCTACTCTGGCTTTTTGTAGGGTTCTTGACCATGGGAATGGGTTAAGCTTTGTTTTTGGCAATGGCATTTGCAAAAATTTGAAAGGGGTATAAATTGAGTTTTTGTTTTCTCATTTGCTGCAATTGCCATGCAATGATATTTGGGTACTTCAGGGATTTTCGGTTGCAAAATTTTAAAAAAAGGAATGCATTGTTGCTATTGTGCTAAGACAAGTAGTTAAGCTTACCAACAATGTTAAGCCGCATTGGGGGTCATGGGCAAGGTGTCCTGCACCTTGCTTTACTTGAACTAAACCTAATGGAAGGACTGAAAAAGTGTCCATGTAAAAGACTTACAAAGAAAGCATTCAGAACAGATCTGACACTATATATGTATTGGGTTGCCCAAAAAGTAATTGCGGATTTTTCATATAGTCGGCGTTGACAAATTTTTTCACAGCTTGCGACTCTGTAATTGCATTCTTTCTTCTGTCAGTTATCAGCTGTTACTTTTAGCTTGCTTTAGAAAAAAGTGTAAAACAAGTATATTTGATTAAAGTTCATTCTAAGTTTTATTAAAAATGCATTTACTTTTTTTAAAAAATCCGCATTTACTTTTTGGGCAAACCAATAGTTGAAGACTTTATAAGATTGTCTCAAGAATCTTGTTGGGAATCTGAGGAAGTATTTGAACTAATCCTTAAAAACGCATATTGGTCGTTTTTCCGTCCGTCAGTTGAAATCTCAGCATAATTAAAAAAACACTTAAAGATGGTGTATTTGAATTTTTAATCAAATGCCACCGGAGGCCACCGTAGCGCAGAGGTTAGCATGTCCGCCCATGACGCTGAACGCCTGGTTTCAAATCCTGGCGAGAACATCAGAAACCTTTTTTCAGCGGTGGTTTTCCCCTCCTAATGCAGGCAACATTTGTGGGATAGCACCTGCCATGTAAAACTTCACTCCAAAGAGGTGTCGCACTGCGGCACGCTGTTGGGACTCGGCTATAAAAAGGAGGCCCCTTATCATTGAACTTAAACTTGAATCGGACTGCACTCATTGATATGGGAGAAGTTTGCCCCTGTTCCTTAGTGGAATTTACATGGGCAAAATTTGCAAAAATTTGCCTTTGCCAACTAAATTTGTAGATGAACTAAATCTCCTACCATCTGCTGCCTAGTTTAAAAATAGACTATGCCTCTTACCACCACCAAATTCATAGATTTCAAGATGAGGACTTGATATCAAATCTGTATATCGGCCTATGTAACATAGGCCTTATGGGCCATACTTGACAAAAAATGTAAGGCATAGCGCAAGGCTGAATGAAATTGGGCGCGCTAACACCAAAATTTAAAATTTGAAAAAAATTTTAATGCTTCTCCCGTTAATGGTCACAATGACTTAAACAAAACCCTTCCAGGCCCAGTGCCCCCTCACATGGAATCAAATTTGACTGACTGAAAGTACAACGACTTTTGACTTATTCCGCTTTTGCTTGAGTTTTGTGTCTATGACACAGTTCAAAAATTAAACAACCATATCTTGCTAATTTGATTATTTCGTTATATACAGGTAGCCGTTTAAATTACTGGAAAAACTACAACAACACAAACCAAACACCACGTTTTAAAATAATTTGCAAATGCTTGTCCAACAGAATTATTCATGGCTATAGATATAACTGTAAATGTGTCACGGTTTAACTTTAAGCTGTGTTCAAATTTATTTGGAAGTGAGTAGGGAGCAAACGAAAGACTTAAGAAACAAACTTTACTCAAAATCACAAAAACCATGAAATTTTCTCAAAAGCCAAAATTTCCATGAAATTTTCTCTAAAGACAAAATTTCCATGAAATTTTCTCTAAAGACAAAATTTCCAGGAAATTTTCTCTAAAGACAAAATTTCCATGAAATTTTCTCTAAAGACAAAATTTCCATGAAATTTTCTCTAAAGACAAAATTTCCATGAAATTTTCTCTAAAGACAAAATTTCCATGAAATTTTCTCTAAAGACAAAATTTCCATGAAATTTTCTCTAAAGACAAAATTTCCATGAAATTTTCTCTAAAGACAAAATTTCCATGAAATTTTCTCTATATATCAGTCTATTAACAGATATAGCCCCCATATAAACCGATCCCCGGATTTGACATCTTCAGCCCTTAGAAGCCCACATTTTCACCTGATTTGTCCTAAATGAGGAACAAGGACGTGTGCTATGTCTTCCATGCCAAGTATGTTCCGAATCGGTCTATAAACAGATATAGCCCCCATATAAACTGGTCCCCGGATTTGACTTCTTGTTCCTTTAGAAGCCTCAATTTTTATCCGATTTGGCTGAAATTTGAAACATAGACTTGAGGTATGTCTTCCAACATCCATGCTAAGTATGAGCCGAATCGATGAACAAACAGATATGGCCTCCTTTCAATGTCAGCCTGTAACACAAAGCCAACCGAAAATTTAGCTTAGGATATGTCAACGTATTTCTTACGTTAACAAAAATATCGTTTGAGTTGCATTACGCCCGTAACTCTTGGTATTACAGGGGTATTTCATAGAAATCGGTTCAAATACTATAATCATTTCGCCCAATTTACCTTATAAAGTACGACGGCCGCGACCAACTTTCATCTTCCATCGTATTAAATTTTTTTATTAGAAAATTCCCTTTTGAATAATTAACTTTTCTCCATATAAGGCTTAATAAACAAAAGACTTAAGAAACGAACATTCTTGAGATTATTATACCCACCAACGGTATATTTATTTTGACATTCCATGTGGAACATATCGAAATATCCATTTTCGACCCTATGAAGTACATATATTCTTGATCGTCGTAAAAATCTAAGACGATCTAGCCATGTCCGTCCGTCCGTCTGTCTATCCGTCCGTCCGTCCTTCTATTCGCCCCCCCGTCTGTCTGTTGAAATCACTCTACAGTCTTTAAAAATAGAGATATTGCGCTGAAACTTTGCACAGATTCTTTTTTTGTACATAGGCAGGTTATGTTCGCAGATGAGCTATATCGGACTATATCTTGATATAGCCCCCAAATAGACCGATCCGCCGATTTAGGGTCTTAGGCCCATAAGAGCCACATTTACTATCAAATTTTGCTGAAATTTGGAACAGGAAGTTGCGCTAGGTCCTTCGAAATCTTTCTGGAATTTGGCCCAGATCGTTCCAGATTTGGATATAGCTACCATATAGACCGATCTCTCGGTTTAAGGTCTTGGCCCCATAAAAGGCGCATTTATTGTCCGATGTTGCAGAAATTTGTGACTGAGGGTTAAGATAAGCCCCTCCACATATGTCTGCAATTTGGTCTAGATCGATCAAGATTTGCATATAAAGGGTGATTTTTTTGAGGTTAGGATTTTCATGCATTAGTATTTGACAGATCACGTGGGATTTCAGACATGGTGTCAAAGAGAAAGATGCTCAGTATGCTTTGACATTTCATCATGAATAGACTTACTAACGAGCAACGCTTGCAAATCATTGAATTTTATTACCAAAATCAGTGTTCGGTTCGAAATGTGTTTCGCGCTTTACGTCCGATTTATGGTCTACATAATCGACCAAGTGAGCAAACAATTAATGCGATTGTGACCAAGTTTCGCACTCAGTTTACTTTATTGGACATTAAACCAACCACACGAATGCGTACAGAAGAGAATATTGCGTCTGTTTCTGAGAGTGTTGCTGAAGACCGTGAAATGTCGATTCGTCGCCGTTCGCAGCAATTGGGTTTGTGTTATTCGACCACATGGAAGATTTTACGCAAAGATCTTGGTGTAAAACCGTATAAAATACAGCTCGTGCAAGAACTGAAGCCGAACGATCTGCCACAACGTCGAATTTTCAGTGAATGGGCCCTAGAAAAGTTGGCACAAAATCCGCTTTTTTATCGACAAATTTTGTTCAGCGATGAGGCTCATTTACGGTTACGGTGAATGGCGATCGCTATCGTTCGATGCTAACAAACTTTTTGTTGCCAAACGCCTTTAGACTATTTTTTGTGGGGCTACGTCAAGTCTAAAGTCTACAGAAATAAGCCAGCAACTATTCCAGCTTAGGAAGACAACATTTCCGAAGAAGTTCGGGCTATTCCGGCCGAAATGCTCGAAAAAGTTGCCCAAAATTTGACTTTCCGAATGGACCACCTAAGACGCAGCCGCGGTCAACATTTAAATGAAATTATCTTCAAAAAGTAAATGTCATGGACCAATCTAACGTTTCAAATAAAGAACCGATGAGATTTTGCAAATTTTATGCGTTTTTTTAAAAAAAAAAAGTTATCAAGCTCTTAACAAATCACTCTTTAATAGCTGCCATATTGACCGATATCTCGATTTAAGGTTTTGGCCCCAATAAAGGCGCATTTATTATCCGATTTCGCTGAAATTTGATACAGTAGCTTAAGTTAGGCTTTTTGACATCCGTGTCGTTTATTGTTCAGATCGTTCTACATTTGGATATATTGGGTTGCCCAAAAATTAATTGCGGATTTTTAAAAGAAAGTAAATGCATTTTGAATAAAACTTAGAATGAACTTTAATCAAATATACTTTTTTTTAAATTTTTTTCTAAGGCAAGCTAAAAGTAACAGCTGATAACTGACAGAAGAAAGAAAGCAGTTACAGAGTCACAAGCTGTGAAAAAAATTGTCAACGCCGACTATATGAAAAATCCGCAATTACTTTTTGGGCAACCCAATAGTTACCATAATGACCAATATTTTCTTCTTCAAAATTGAACTTGTACTTATGAGACCACTCAATGTCTGTGCCAAATTTGGTCCAAATCGGACCCTATTTGGATAAAGCTGCTATGGGGGCATAAGTTATGCATTTTTCACCAGATTATGACGAAAGGTGGTTTATATATATACCCCAAGAAGTGGTATCCAAAGTTCGGCCCGGCCCAACTTAACTCATTTTTACTTGTTTTTTCATACTTTTTTCTAGTTTACAAATTGAGATTAATTTAGAAAACCAAATTCATCATTGAGGGGATTTTCATTATTAATGAAATGACACTGACAAGGAAAAATAAACATTCATTTTCAGACGGGCGGCTGGCTGCCATGTCTGTCTGTCCGCCTGGTTGAGCAGTGGTTTTGGTTGCAATCAAACCAAACTTACAAAAAGTCCCCCAGCTTCATTAAAAGAGGAAGAGAGTAGAGAAAAGGAGGGGGGGGGGGGGGGGGGGGTAGGTGATGGTAGCATATGAGGTACCCAAAAGTGTGTCACCAAACACTATAGCCAAATCTACAGCTTGTAATGAAAGCCATTTGTAATCTGTACCAAACAATCAACGTTCAACAAAGCCAGCAGCATGACCAAAGAGATGCGACATGGCCTTAGCCCCAGCCGTTGCTGGCCGTTGCCCCAGCCACCGCTACCAAATCATTTATAGAATTTCAATTTCCAGAATATTTTGTTCATTTGTAAGGTATATGCCTTTTGAGTTTGGTAGCCTGTTGAAGGTGCTTGTTTTCGTATACGTATTTTGCCGAGATGACAGTGCTAAATTTTGCCTTCCCAACTCTCGTGCGGAGAGTGATTAAGATTCAATGGAACTTGGTGAAAGTTTTTTTTTTCTCCCTCTCCTTCGGACCATATCAGAATAACATTTGTAAAACATGTTCATGTAGCGGGTACGTGTTGCCATTTGTATGGGTATTGGACATTTCATTTCTTTCAATTTGGTTGTGGGATTTTGGTTATAAATGTTTGTGTTTTTTTTTCTTTCTTGAAATTTCTGTGTGATTTGTATGATGGTTATGTACATCGAATTGTTGATTATGTACAAAAAGAACATGGCAAAGACAACACCAATCGACATTCATGATAAATGTTTCATTTTCTTTGCATAATGGGCTGTTTTATTGTTTAGCTTCAAAGTTTGTGTTTTTTTTTGTGGCCGAAATAAGTAAATATTCGCTTTAAAATTGCAAACAAACTACTCTGCCATTGTTCAATTAATTGTGAGAACTTTTTTGATATTCTAAGCCATCACATCACATCACATCGTTATGTGATTTGTGATCTTAAAATTCTCGACAACCTTTTCATTAATCAATAAGCTTTCACACGCCAAAGTGTCGACTTAAGAAATGCTTTCTTTGTTATTCCCTATCACTCCCATTGCCCTCCTTTGGCTAAGCCTAGGCCATATACGTTAGTGATTTTGGTTTAAAGCTTTCAAAATTATTTTTCCACTGTCATGGTTTTGTATGGAAACTGGATTAAGCACCATGTTACCATCTTGTCCGCAATCACCAACAAAGTTCTTAATCAAGGCTGAAGCTTTATTTTTCGTTATTTTCTAAGGCGTTAAGTTTTCTTCCATCCATCCAACCCGATTGCTGGTGTGGCATATTCGAAGTCTTTTAAAGCGATTTTGTTTATTTAACAAAAAATCATTAAAGTTTTTCATTTGTCATGTTCCATTATTAAAAGAGATTTTCTTTGTTCAAAAGGCACACGCCGCTTGCTAACGAGCTTAAGAATATTTTCTGTTTTTTTTTTTTCATCGTGCTGTCATGCAAAGTTGTTGGTGTTGCCTGGGGTGTTTGTTGGCTAGTTTCAAAAAGAAAGTAGAGTAATTGTTAAGGAGCTACCCAATTGGGAGGGAAACATAATTGAGACGGCGTTAAGTTTGACAGTAAATAAACAGATTTAGGTATTAATTTGCTTTGTTGAGTAAATACTGGCATTACAACTGTCATGGATGGGTTCGTTTCTTAAGTCTTTCGATTTGTAAGGCCTCCGCATGGAATTTCGGTGGAGAAATGACGAAACCATTTTTCCATTAGTTGAGAGGTGAAAAAATAGATCACAAAAAAAATTGGTACAACTAACAATCAACATATTGCTAGTGCCGTAAGTAAAGATAACAGGTATTGAACTTTTCATGTGGAATGTACAATAACGTTCATTAAAATATTTTCCCATTCTATTGGGTAGCCCAAAAAGTAATTGCGGATTTTTTAAAAGAAAGTAAATGCATTTTTAATAAAACTTAGAATGAACTTTAATCAAATATACTTTTTTACACTTTTTTTCTAAAGCAAGCTAAAAGTAACAGCTGATAACTGACAGCTGATAACTGACAGTAACTGCGGAAAAATCCGCAATTACTTTTTGGGCAACCAATACAACCAGAACATTTGTAAGCAAATAGAAATTTGCATTCTTTAGAGTATCGTTTAAATCCAGCACACCACACATAGAATAGAAACAAGTAAAAAGGCGTTAAGTTCGGCCGGGCCGAACTTTGGATACCCACCACCTCGGGTATATAGGTAAACCACCTTTCATCCAAATTCGGTGAAAATTTCATACCTGATACTCATATACCTCATACCGATCTGAACTATATACGACACGGATGTCGAAAAGCCGAACATAAGTCACTGCGTCAAATTTCAGTGAAATCGGATTATAAATGCGCCTTTTATGGGGCCAAGACTTCAAATCGAGATATCGGTCTACATGGCAGCTATATCCAAATCTGGACCGATTTGGGCCAAGTTGCATAAACATGTCAAAGAGCCTAACACTAAGCACTGTCCCAAATTTCGGCGAAATCGGACAATAAATGCCAACTTTATGGGCCCTAAACCTTGAATCCAGAGATCGGTCTATATGTCAGCGTTCAAATCTGTTCAAATCTGGACTGATCTGGGCAAAATTGAAGAAGGTCGTCGAAGAGCCTAACCAAACACACTGTCTCAAATTAAAGCGACATCGGACAATAAATGCGTCTTTTATGGCCCCAAAACCTAAAACTTAGATATCGGTTTATATGGCAGCTATATCCAAATCTGGGCCGATCTGTGCGATATTGGAGAAGTATGTCAAGGGGCTTAACTTAACTCACTGTTCCAAATTTCGGGGACATCGGGCAATAAATGAGCATTTTATGGGCCCAAAACCATAAATCATGAAATCGGTCTATATGGCAGCTATATCCAAATTTGAACCGATCTGGACCAAATTGAAGAAATATGTCAAAGGCCCTAAGACAACTCACTGTCTCAAATTTCAGCGAAATCGGACCATAAATGTGGCTTTTATGGCCCTTACACCATAAATCGGAGGATCGATCTATATGGCAGCTATATCCAAATCTGAACCGATCTGAGCCAAATTAACGAAGGATGTCGATGGGCCTAACGCAACTCACTGTCCCAAATTTCAACAAAATCGGATAATAAATGTGGCTTTTATGGGCCTTACACCATAAATCGGAGGATCGATCTATATGGCAGCTATATCCAAATCTGCACCGATCTGAGCCAAATTAACGAAGGATGTCGATGGGCCTAACGCAACTCACTTCCCCGAATTTCATCAAAATCGGACCATAAATGTGGCTTTTGTGGGCCTAAGACCATAAACCGGAGGATCGGTCTATATGGCAGCTATATCCAAATCTGAACCGATCTGGACCAAATTAAAGAAACATGTCAAAGGGCCTAAGACAACTCACTGTCCCAAATTTCAGCGAAATCGGACCATAAATGTGGCTTTTATGGGCCTTAGACCCTAAATCGGAGGATCGGTCTATATGGCAGCTATATCCAAATCTGGGCCGATCTGAACCAAATTGACAAAGGATGTCGAAGGGCCTAACGCAACTCACTGTCCCAAATTTCAACAAAATCGGATAATAAATGTCGCTTTTATGGGCCTAAGACCCTAAATCGGCGGATCGGTCTATATGGGGGCTATATCAAGATATAGTCCGATATAGCCCATCTTCGAACTTAACCTGCTTATGGACAAAAAAAGAATCTGTGCAAAATTTCAGCTCAATATCTCTATTTTTAAAGACTGTAGCGTGATTTCAACAGACAGACGGACAGACGGACAGACGGACGGACATGGCTAGATCGTCTTAGATTTTTACGCTGATCAAGAATATATATACTTTATAGGGTCGGAAATGGATATTTCGATGTGTTGCAAACGGAATGACAAAATGAATATACCCCCATCCTTCGGTGGTGGGTATAAAAACAGGTAAGAGCGTGCTAAGTTCGGCCGGGCCGAATCTTATATACGCTCCACTATGAATCGCATTTGTCCAGTTCTATGCGCTGTATCTCTTTTTAGGCAAACAAAGAATGTGTTGCTATTGGAGCTTTATCAAGTTATAGTCCGATTCGGACCATAAATGAATGCTGAACATTGTAGAAGTCATTGTGTAATATTTCAGTTCATTCGGACAAGAATTGCTCCTTATAGGGGCTCAAGAAGCAAAATCGGGTGATAGGTTTATATGGGAACTGTATCAAGCTACTGATCGATTCAAACCATATAAGACACGTATGTATTAGGTCATGAGCGAAGCCGTTGTACAAAATTTCTGCCAATTCGGATGATAATTGCGCCCTCTAGAGGATCAAGAAGGCAAGATCCCATATCGGTTTATATGGCAGCTATATCAGGTTATGTACCGATTTGCGCCATACTTAACACAGTTATTGGAAATCATAACAAAACACCTCATTAAAAATGTCAGCCAAATCGGATGATAATTGCGCCCTCTAGAGGCTCAAGAAGCCAAATCCCAGTTCGGTTTATATGACAGCTATACCAGGTTATGTACCGATTTGCGCCATACTTAACACAGTTATTGGAAGTCATAACGAAACACCTCATTCAAAATTTCAGCCAAATCGGATGAGAATTGCGCCCTCTAGAGGCTCAAGAAGTCAAGATCCCAGATCGGTTTATATGGAAGTTATATCAGGTTATGTACCGATTTGAATCTTACTTAACACAGTTGTTGAAAATGATACCAAAACACTACGGGCAAATTTTCAGTCAAATTGGACGAGAATTGCGCCCTCCAGAGGCTCAAGAAGTCAAGATCCCATATCGGTTTATATGGCAGCTATATCAGGTTATGTACCGATTTGCGCCATACTTAACACAGTTATGGGAAGTCATACCAAAATACCTCATTCAAAATTTCAGCCAAATCGGATGATAATTGCGCCCTCTAGAGGCTCAAGAAGTCAAGATCCCAGTTCGGTTTTTATGACAGCTATACCAAATTATGGACCGATTTGAATCTTACTTAACACAGTTGTTGAAAGTGATACCAAAACACTACGGGCAAAATTTCAGTCAAATCGGAAGAGAATTGTGTCCTCTAGAGGCTCAAGAAGCCAAGACCCAAGATTGGTTTATATGGCAGCTATATCAAAACATGGACCGATTTGGCCCATTTACAATCCCCACCGACCAACACTAATAGAAAGTAATTGTGCAGAATTTCAAGCGGCTAGCTTTACTTCTTCGAAAGTTAGTGTCGTTTCGACAGACAGACAGACGGACGGACAGACAGACGGACGGACGGACAGACAGACGGACATGGCTAGATCGACTTAAAATGACATGACGATCAAGAATATATGGGGTCTCAGACGCATATTTCGAGTAGTTACAAACAGAATGACGAAATTAGTATACCCCCATCCTATGGTGGAGGGTATAAAAACAAAATCTGCCATTTGAGAACTGTCAGAGGTAACACTTTACAATTTTGATTGGTTACAGCCATCGAGATCATGTTCAAAATTTCAAGGTCCTAGGTGGTACGGGCGTCTCTTGAAGTCCCACTTTTTAACTTTTTAAGTATTTTTTTCGGCCGAGACAGGCTTCTTATTTTGCGATTTGCAAAGGCATGTGTGGTTCGAATTTCTTTTTCATGCATGCATGATTTGGATCCCTGCCAACACGGAATAACTATGAGTACCACGAAGACTGGACCGACCGACTTGTGTGGTGTTCATCGTTATCATGGGAAGCTTTGAATTTATGCGCAGTAGCCTCAAATGCGGCAACTGGCAGTCAGCGATTTCCAGAGAAGATTTTCTGTGCGCGGTAAGGTGGCACTGACTCTTTATAACATACCAAGTGCCAATGATATTCGAAATGTGTAGGCGATTTATCCTTAATTGTTTTTCATACCACGCCTCTAAGTTGGTTCATGTCTGGTTTTGTTTCCCCATCTAACCATCGGTGTCTCAGACTCTTGGTAACACACTAAGTGCCAATGATATTCGAAATGTGCAGGCGATTTATCCTGAACTGTTTTCCATACCACGCCTCTAAGTTGGTTCATGTCTGGTTTTGTTTCCCCACCTAACTGCCGGTGTCTGCGAAATCGGAAGCCCCTCAGTGACATAGGCCGCTCCTTGACCACGCCCTTAACTCGGGCTGTGTCGACCTGAAAGCCTTCGGGTAAACTAAGTTTTTTGAAGGTAGTACTCCGGCCTTCACAGCCAAATCGTATGCCTTTTTATTCCCCTTTACTCCACTATAAACCGGCAACCAAACAATGTGGATCGTACCATCCTCAAAGAAATGCAAACTTTCCCAAGAACATTCCATTAAGAAACAGGTGAAAATTTGCATACATCAATAAGAGCTGTCCGATTTAAGTTTAATCTCAATAATTAGGGGTCTTCTTGTTATAGCCGAGTCCGCACGGCGTGCCGCAGAGCGAAACCTCTTTGGAGAGAAGTTTTTACATGGCAAAGTACCTAACAAATATCGTCAGCATTCGGAGAGGATAATGCTTGCAGCGTCGTAGGCGGACATGCTTACCTCTACGCTACGGTGGCCTGCCGTGCCATCTGCAGCGAAGGTGTTAATCTCCTTACACTCCAAGGCTGAACGTGACCTAACCATCCTGGTTGTTATTGCCCCGATGGCCACTTTACTGTCCGTAAAGATGAACACACATCATATCATCTCACGCTTTCCGTGTTCCCTCGTATCTCCCCCTGATGGACCGTAGTGTTATGGTCAAGCAGTCGAAAACAGATCCCAGTCCCTGGGTTCTCAATATAGACCCCAAAGCCCACTCTGTCCCCCATTTTAAGCCCATGTGTGTCATGAACTTGCAGATGGCAATATCACAGTTCCATCAATCCAAGATTGTGCCGCTGGCAGCAGTGCCTCGCACTTTACATAAAGTGTTGTCTCAGGTATCCAATCGGAAACGTCTTCCATTCCTTACAGGTTTCCTATCTACGTTTCGATTATACCGCGATGGGGTGACATGCTCCTATCCTCTTTCCATTCTCCCATCATCTTAAGTTTCATAGCCCCAGAGGCTGCCTCACATTTAATCTGTATTTCTCCAGTGCCCTAGTGGGCGGGGTACTCATGGGCTCCGCCTATGGCAAAACAACTTCTCTCTGAATCAGAGCTGCGGAGTCTAGCACCGACCCCGGGTCGGAGTCGGAGTCAGAGAGAAGTTCGGAGTCGGGGCACTTTATTTTCATCGCAGTCTGCCAAACTACTGAGTCTGAAGTAATCATTCGTCTAATCGCGCTTCTGTAGAGCCAGTGGATTTAGCCCCCATTTGGGCTCGGATTCAGCCCCCATTTGGGAGCCTGCGGCCCGTCTTTATAGTGTCGAACATTTGCGAGCCTTCTGGGTACGATCCTGAATGTGACATTTCCAATTCAGTTTTCTGTCCAACATCACTCCTTAGTATTTGAGCTTGTCAGAAATCGAAATTGAAAATCGAAAATCGGCATTGATTTTGTAGGGCATAATTAAAGTCTTCGTTTTCTTGCAATCAATGTGGAGATCGCATTTGTTACTCAATCATAAACTTGGTTAAAACGAAACCTTTCGGATAAACGCAGTCCGAGTTTGCTGAAATTTGCTGCCATATAGACCGATCCGCCGATTTAGGGTCTTAGGCCCACAAAAGCCATATTTATTATCCGATTTCGCTGAAATTTGGGACAGTGAGTTGGGTTAGGCCCTTCGACATCCTTCGTCAATTTGGCTCAGATCGGTGCAGATTTGGATATAGCTGCCATATAGACCGATCCTCCGATTTAGGGTTTTAGGCCCACAAAAGCCTCATTTATTATCCGATTTTGCTGAAATTTGGGACATTGAGTTGTGTTTGGCCCTACGACATCCTTCGTCAATTTGGCCCAGATCGGTCCAGATTTGGTTATAGCTGATATATACCGATCCTCTGATTGAGGGTCTTAGGGCCATAAAAGCCACATTCATTATCCGATTTTGCTGAACTTTGGAACAGTGATTTGTGTTAGGCCCCTCGACATCGTTCGTCAATTTGGTCCAGATCGGTCCAGATTTGGATATAGGTGTCATATAGACCGATCCTCCGATTTAGGGTTTTAGGCCCACAAAAGCCTCATTTATTATCAGATTTTGCTAAAATTTGGGACATTGAGTTGTGTTTGGCCCTACGACATCCTTCGTCAATTTGGCCCAGATCGGTCCAGATTTGGATATAGCTGCCATATAGGCCGATCCTCTGATTGAGGGTCTTAGGGCCATAAAAGCCACATTCATTGTCCGATTTCGCTGAAATTTGGGACAGAGAGTTGTGTTACCCCCTTCGCCATCCTTCGTCAATTTGGTCGAGATCGGTCCAGATTTGGATATAGCTGCCATATAGGCCGATCCTCAGATTTAGGGTCTTAGGCCCATAAAAGCCACATTTACTATCTGATTTTGCTGAAATTCGGGACAGTGAGTTGTGGTTGGTCTTTCGACATCCTTCGTCAATTTGGCCCAGGTTGGTACAGATTTAAATATAGCTGCCATATAGACCGAT
Organism: Stomoxys calcitrans; assembly: GCF_963082655.1. Lineage (NCBI taxonomy): Eukaryota > Metazoa > Arthropoda > Insecta > Diptera > Muscidae > Stomoxys > Stomoxys calcitrans. Next base: position 43,476,734 of record NC_081553.1, on the reverse strand, counting down.
CCTCCGATTTAGGGTTTTAGGCCCATAAATGCCACATTTACTATCCGATTTTGCTGAAATTCGGGACAGTGAGTTGTGGTTGGCCCTTCGACATCCTTCGTCAATTTAGCTCAGATCGGTCCAGATTTGGATATATTTGCCATATAGACCGATCTCTCGATTTGGGGTCTTAGGCCCATAAAAGGCGCATTTATTGTCCGATGTCGCCGAAATTTGGGAAATTGCTCTGTATTAAGCTTTTCGACATTTTTCTGCAACTTGGCCCAAATCGGTCCAGATTTGGATATAGCTGCCATATAGACCGATATTTCGATTTAAAGTCTTGGCTCCATAAAAAGCGCATTTATAGCCCGATTTCACTGAAATTTGACACAGTGACTTATGTTAGGCTTTTCGACATCTGTGTCTTATATGGTTCAGATTGGTTTATTTTTAGATATAGCTACTGTACTTATTAGTATTTGGTCCAAATCGGAACATGTTTTGATAGAACTACTATGGCACATAAGTTATGAAATTTTCACCGAATTTTCATGAAAGTTGGTTGACATATATTCCCGAGGTGGTGGGTATCCAAAGTTCAGCCCGGCCGAACTTAACGCCTTTTTGCTTGTTTAGTCAATGGATTACCCCAATGAATTTTGAGCAATTAAATATATGGGAATTTTTGTCGCTCCTATTGTCCCTAGTAAATGGCCTTATATGACGAGATCTTTATGCTTATCAAAACCACATTGGGATACCTCTTTCCTCGTACGAGCTAGAATTGTTTTTAGATAGTTTTACTTTTGTGCTCTATTCCCAAAAACTTTTCGTTGGAATCCTATTTGACCCCAACAGGGTTTGGGTGTTTTGGTTGAGTTGGGCGGTCGCCAGACACTTGTCTTTATCCTACCCTCATAAACATTTAATTTGTCGCGATAGGTCTTCATTTATTATAGGAGGGTGGAATGTTCGCCCGAATATTAAGCCTCATTTTTTAATGTCAAATTTTTATTCTATTCTCAAATAACTTTCATTTAAGTCCAATGTTGTCCCGATAGGTCAACATGTTCTGTTGGGGATTTTTTTTTGAATATGGCGACCTGCTGGGCACTTGCTTCCAAATATGCATACTACAATTCTAGTACTTCCTAAGTGGTTTTTCTTCCCTTAGTGGTTTTATTTAATAAAATTCCAAGTAATAAAAAAACAAATCTACAACAGGCGCCCTCTTATGCAGATTGTATTTCAATCTGCCCAAGGGAAATTCCTTCAACTAACTAAATTTTTTTAAATGTTTTCCTTTTTATTGCACAAAATCAATTCTTTCACACCATCAAGAGGAAAACTGCAATAAAAATTCAATTAAATACCAAAAAAAAAAACTTTTCGATCTCAACCTACTCCAAGAGCTTTCAATTAAAAATCAATAAACCGTCTGGAAAAAATCATGGCAATTTATTAATTGATAATTTTTATTTGCCTTAAAGGGCCAACCACGAACCAACACCTTATGCGGCTGTGTTTGTCGTTTAGTTTTAAAATTTTTCTTTTGCACTTTTATCTGGTTGGCATCATAAACTTTTGCTTGATGTTTTCACTGATTTGGCTGTTTGTTTATTTTGGACCGTCCTCTGTGTGCCAGCACTTAGGTGTTGTTTTCTTAAGAATTTATTAAGCTAGTGTGAATTTTATGGCAAGAATTCGTTATGAAGAACGTTTGCCAACTGCTAGGCAAACGATATGTATGAGGATCTTCTTCAAAATGTCCAGGGGGCGAAACTGAAAACTGACGACTAGGAACATAGAACACGTGTTCTAGGTGGTCGGTGATTCGTTCTTTTTTCCATTTTTAATTTTTTTTTTTATTTTTTTTTTTGTTTTCCCTTCCATTTTGGGCAGTCACACTTAGAGCTTAAGGTATAGTCCATTTTGTGTATTAGGCTGTAAGTCAAGTTCAAGCATCTCTCATAATTGCTTAGTTACACAGGCGGCTGTATGAAACTCTGCGTTTGTCATAACCAAAGACTTAAGACACGAACATATATTACTTATACTCTATGGTTGTGGCACGATTTTCCTTAGCTTTAGCTCTCTTTAATACCAAATGAACCCGAATATTCCTCCCAACCAAATAATCAATGTCAAATTTACGATTTGTACATAGTAAACACCTAAATCATGTTGTTAACTCCCTATTTGCTCTGTTTTGCTTTGAGACTTCTTTAACTTTGGTGGTTTATTTCGACAGCTCCAAGGGTGCCTAATGTATGGCTAAGCATTTATTTTATTTTTAAAATCCTGCCAAGCTAAACTACCTGGACCTGATGCTGTCCGAGTGTCTCCGGTCGTCTGCCTAGATGCTGTGATGGAATGTATATAATTCGCGTTAAATTTTGATTGATATGTGTCTGCAATTAAAGTTTTCCGTACATCTAGGGCTTAAAAGCCCCCTCCTAACGAAAGGAGAGAAGTTGAAAAACTAAACCAATGGTATTTTTAAACCACCAACGAACTGGTATTATTTATTCTAGCCTCAAAAAAAAAAAAAAAAAAACAAAACACAACACATCATCAAGTGCCAGAGCTCAGCAGCCGTCTTAGACTGCATGAGTGATTGTTTTGCTGCATGAAATAAAGGAAGTGCGGTAAAATAGGCTGCAGCAACCAATGGACTAGAAAAGTGTTGAAGAGGCTTTTGTACCTTCACTAGCATGAAAGTGCTGCCCTGCTCTTGTACATTGTAACATGATGCCTGTAGAATAATTCACATAACCGGGCAACAAGGTCTGGCAAATGACTGTCCAGTAGACTCATATGAAGTTTAGTTTAGAAGTGAAAAATTGTAGAAATCTACTTCAGTTATTGAGTAGGAGCAATGCTAATGTTAATGTAATTAAATTTAAATTATTTTTTATGTTTAAATGAATTGATGCTTAGAACCTTACATTACTAAAATAGAATATACGCTGAAAATAATTAATTTTAAATTTAAGATTTCGCAAAAGTTCAGTATTAAGTGGAAATAGAATATTCCCTGTTTTTAGAGAAAATTTTCAGGATTTTCCAAAAAATTGTCTTTAGGGAAAATTTTATCAAAATTTCATGAAAATTTTGTCTTTAGAGAAAATTTCATGAAAAATTTGTCTTTAGAGAAAATTTCATGAAAATTTTGTCTTTAGAGAAAATTTCATGGAAATTTTGTCCTTAGAGAAAATTTCATGGAAATTTTGTCCTTAGAGAAAATTTCATAGAAATTTTGTCTTTAGAGAAAATTTCATGGAAATTTTGTCTTTAGAGAAAATTTCATGGAAATTTTGTCTTTAGAGAAAATTTCATGGAAATTTTGTCTTTAGAGAAATTTCATGGAAATTTTGTCTTTAGAGAAAATTTCATGGAAATTTTGTCTTTAGAGCAAATTTTTATGGAAATTTTGTCTTTAGAGCAAATTTCATGGAAATTTTGCCTTTAGAGAAACTGTCATGAAAATTTTGTCTTTAGAGAAAATTTCATGGAAATTTTGTCTTTAGATAAAATTTTATGGAAATTTTGTCTTAAAAGAAAATTTCATGGAAATTTTGTCTTTAGAGAGAATTTCATGGAAACTTTGTCTTTAGAGAAAATTTCATGGAAACTTGGTCTTTAGAGACAATTCAGTGGAAGTTGCGGTCTTAAGAGAAAATTTAATGGAAATTTAGTTTGCATTAAGATCCACACCACAGGTGTGTCTGCAGGTGATCCTGGATTTACCACCGGTTGAGGTCTTTATTCGGGGCTGCGCCGATAAGCTAAGGGAACGTTGGCATGTTGAGAGAAGGCGGACACGGCATGCGTAAGATGGACCTCCTGCCTTCGAACTCAGCGTATATGTGGATAGTAGGTGGCCTTGAAGGCCTTGAATTCAAGGAAGATGAGGTCGAAGTGCGTGGCTAAGTGTTTGGGTTCCTTAATGGAATCCTTGCTCCTGACGTTGTGTTTATCTGGATTGCTGGACCCAGTGCTACGGGAAATAAGAAGGTGGGAAGGTGGATATATGTGGATAGTAGTTTGCCTTGATTTCAAGGAAGATGAGGTCGAAGTGAGTGGCTAAGTGTTTGGGACCCTAAATGGGAACTTGCTCTTGACGTTGTGGTGGGTGGGCAGTCGTTTATGCCACCAGGGGATCCTTAACGTCAAGCAATCCCAAGGCCTATCTTGCACACGTGGGTATTGGCGAACTACTGAACCAATGCGGAGGTGGTGACAAGGTGGATGAATGTCGTATTGCCAGGACACTAGTGCCAGCTGTTGACACGAAGAGGGCGAAAAGTTGCCGGCCTTTGCTAAGTGGTCACTGAGGACGATTTCAGGAGTCATAACCGGATACTGTGCGATAGGCCATGTGGGGGTGGGAGTCCCGCACAACGACCAATTCGGAGGCGGTGACAATGTTGATGGCTGTCGGATTGCCAGGACTCTCTTGCCAGTTGTTGACACGAAGAGGACGGAGAGTTGCCAATTACAGGAGTCTTAACCGGACACTGTGCTATAGGCCATATGACATCGGGCATGGAAGTCCCGCACAACGACCAATGCGGAGGCGGTGACAAGGTGGATGAATGTCAGATTGCCAGAACACTCTTGCCAGCTGTTGACACAAAGAGAACGAAGAGTTGCCGGCCTTTGCTAAGTGGTCACTGACCAATGCGGAAGCGGTGGCAAGGTTTATGGATGTCGGATTGCCAGTACACTCCTGCCAGCTGTAGACACGAAGAGGTCGAAGAGTTGCCGATTACAAGCAGCATAACCGGACACTGTGCGATAGGCCATAAGGTTTCGGGCACGAGAGTCCCGCACAACGACCAATGCGGAAGCAGTGGCAAGGTTGGTGGATGTCGGATTGCCAGGACACCAGATCATCGAATCCACAATAAATTCCCGATTTCAGTGTTACAAAATAACTCAAACACAAACTGAGTTAATAAGGCTTTATTATTAGCGGAATTCATGGGGGTGATTTCCCAAGATTTAAAAAAAATGTCACATACAATTTTTGGTTAGAGAAATTTTAAGGAAATTTTTTATTTAGAGAAAATTTAAGGGACTTTTTTTACGAAATTTGGTCTTACGGAAAATTATTGACGATATTTTGTCCCTAGGGAAAATTTATAGAAAATTTGTTTTTAGAAATGATTGCAATTTAACTTAAAACAAGTTTCATAAAAATTTTGTCTTAAAAGGAAATTTTACAAAATTTTTATCCCAAGAAAAATTTTTTACAGCCATATGTGACTCCATAGTACAAATTGTTTATCTTCTCCCAAATACTCTTTATTGTACCCCATGTGTCCATGATTTGCAAATATTCCCATTTCAGGAGGTTTTTTTTTTTTTTTTTTTTTTTTTTTAAGTTCGTTTATTTATTTATTTCAAAATATTACATTAGATCTACAATAAACAATAGAATTTTATATATATGTATATATATTTATACAACGACCCAAGTATGGGTAACTCTAGTATAGTTTAATATAAGGGATTTCAGCTATTATTAGTCTTTAATAAATTTTCTTCATCCGTTGACGAATTATATAGAAATTGTTTGTAATGAAAATATTAGAAAAAACATTACACATATTATTTGGCGCTTAAAAACTGGTTGTCATGTGTTAAAAGAAAGAAAGACGGCTATTGTGGTTCGAGCCACCAAAATTTATGAATGCTTACAAGTTTAGCAATATTCTTATCTTTCTCAGATATAGCCATATCAAATCGAACATTCTGCAGATCATTTCTGTCATAATCAATTATCTTATCGGTTGCCCTTCTGTAGAGATGGTAAAATATGGGAATGCCATCTGTATTTTGGATATATTTATATCTGTCAAGGAATACAAAAGACTCCGGAGGGACATTTCCTTTTACGATCGAACGCTTTATATAGTTTTCATCAGTGTAAAATGGAGCCATAATAAGATTGTACTCTGTACATTGACTGCATCTATCAATATGTTTCCTGATTAAGCCTATGACAAAGTTGTCTATTCTAATTATATCTGCAGCCTTATAAAGCCTTTGGTTGGAATAAAATTTTCTGAAGTCGCTTCTCGGGTTCTTATACATTGATGTACAAGCTCTTAAGCATTTACGCTCAAATAAGCGAACTTTCTCCATGTAAGAAGGAGACATATTAAACCAAATTGGGCATCCGTATGTCAGTATTGGCCTAACAAACGACTGATACATTAAAATTTTTACACTGGCGTCTAAATGCCTTGAGTAAAACAATCTCCTGTAGGCGTAAAAAGCCCTTCTGGCCTTTTCTATTGAGTTGGCTACATGTTGATTATAGTACAGGAATTTATCCAAATGAATGCCTAGGTACTTAATGATCGAAACGTTGGGTATCTCTTTATTCTCAGAGTATGACCTCACTTTGAATGATTTCCAGTTCCTTCTTATGTCGGTGTTACATTTGCTCACTGTCGGCCGGAAAAGAATTGTCTCACACTTTCCCGCATTTATCCTCATGTGCCAGTCTCTAGCATAGTCTTCTATCAGATTAAAAGAGCACTGTAAACCATTGTTTATACATTCTATCGTCTGTCCAGGTTGATAGATCAATATATCATCTGCGAATGAGATCACATTTTCTAGGTCCGAAATGAGGTCTAAGAGATAAAGGTTAAAAAGTAAAGGTGCATTAACAGTACCCTGCTGTAACCCATTGGACATCCTAAATTCCCTGCTTAACTTGTTCTTATGCGTAATGACAAATGATTTATTAAATATCATGTTATAGATTAATATGACGAGATGTAATGGAAAGTTATAGTTCATCAATTTGTAGACAAGTCCCTGTAGCCAAATAGTATCAAATGCCTTTTCCATATCTACTGAGCATGCCCCTGTGCACAACCTCCTGTTCCAATTCCAATTTATGTCAGACACTAGAACATTTATAGCATTTATAGTGGAGTGCTTGTATTTAAATCCAAATTGCCTTTCAGATACTAGGTTAAGTCTCTCACAATTTTGTCTTAAAATATTGTTCACACACATCTCAAATACCTTACTAATATTTGGCAATAAACTTATAGGGCGTAAATTCTTCGGATTGGTCGAGTCTTTGTCCTTTTTGGGTATCATAACAACCTTCGCCTTCTTCCACCCATACGGAAAATAAGAATTGTTGATGCTATTGTTAAAAATTGTACAATAGTGAAGTTTTATTTTGTCTGGCAAATTCTTCAATACAAGATTAGGGATATTATCCAGACCAGAAGATAGCTTTCCCCTTAAACTCCCGAAAATTCCTAAGATATTTTCCCGAGTAACAAAAATGTCATTTGCTTGCTCTTCAGTAAGAGCGTTAGCATTTTTGGCTTCCGTGAAAGTCGTAATTCTCATGTCATCACCCTCATATGCATTTTTAGCATCTAAAAATTCGTTGAACGCAAATGTAACATGGGTTTGCACATCATTATTATAGTCCACACTCTTCACAGAGTGAATCGATTCCAGATATGACCCGATAACATTGACTATGTCGTCATTATCTTTTATGATAAAATTCCGGTCAGCGTCAACTACCAATGATTGGCTATCTATTCCGGCGTTACTAATAATGTGTGAAAGGTTATTGGGAATTTTCAGGGTATCTATGTCTAAATCCTCAATTTTCTTGAAATTTTTCCTTATCTTCCTAAACATATCGGCAGAATTCCGAACTTTTATTGCACGTATACTCTTCTCATAATGCTTGTTCATGGCTATAACTAGGTTGTCACTGATTAATTTCTTTATTCTTTTAAGAATAGCTTTAAGTAGAGCCAATCTGCTCTCAGAAATAGGATTCGTAAGCCGGTTGTTTTTCTTTATAATCGTTAGTACACGACTTTTCTCTCTGTGTAATCTCTCTATCACAGAGTTTGTCAGTATTGAGAATCGGGTTCTCCTAAATTTTGGAACTACTTCCTTTGTTGTCTCCTCTATTAAATCATGTAGTTGATTTAGGTAGTGATCAATCTCCTCATTTGCTAAGTTATAGCTATTCGGAACAGTCAAGTTGTCATTGGCTTTCTGAGTCATTCTCATTCTAAACTTTTCCCAATTAGTCGACCTGTAATCGAATATCATGTCTGGTAAGGCTTTCAAAAGATTAAATAACTCATTGTTGGTGTTCATCGATGCCGTAAAGATGAGGGCATTGTGGTCACTATCGTATGGGATAGTCTTAATACAGTTTATAGCAGTATTCTCAGCATGAACTTTTATCCTATTGTCGACTATAAATACATCCAAATATGATTCGGTTCTGGGGTATGAAGGTCTAATTGAAGCATATAATTTACACCTATAATTCGTTTCGTTCTCCGACAACCAGCTTTTAAGAGCATTCCCTTTGACGTTACTTTCCTTGTTTGCCCATTCTTTTCTTTTACTATTAAGATCGCCTTTTCAGGAGGTTTTTTGAAGGGTAGGGCGGCCACCTATCACTTGAACCTCAGTCACCATATTTGCAACCTACTGCCGAATACCTTCCCTTGGAGTCCCATGTTGTCAAGATCCATAATGCTCATTTGAGTGAGTTTTAAGGCCGGGGCGGCCCACTTAGGTACTCAAACCCAAGTTCTATTATCAAGTTCGTACTCTGCTCTCATATAGCTTTCATTTGAGTCCCATAATGTCCCGTTTGGTGCACTTTTATTTTTGAGTGGTCCTTTTGGGGTAAGGGGGAGAGTCCATCCCCTTGCGGTATTAGTTAATTATATTGCTGCTTCCAGACCTATTGTTCCTCCCAGACCATATTCGTAACCTATACCGGAGTAATTTTCATATGATTCCCATATTTTTATGATCGCCAGGGGGCTTGAGGGGGTTTTGGGAAAGGGGTACAAGGGATACCTGGCCCAATTTTCGTGCTAAATTCGTAATTTTATCCCGAATTCCTCTCATTTAAGACCCATATTGTCCCAGTCGGCTCATTTTTATATATGAATGACGCTTTTGTGGTAAGGGGGAGATACGTTCCCCTTCCGATATCAAAAAATATATGAAGCCTATTGCCTCTTGCAAACCATATTTGTAATCTACTCCCGAATACCGTGCATTTGAGTCCCATATAGTTCCAATCGGTCCACTTCTTCTTTTGGGTGGTATTTTTGGGGTATGGCGAAGGGTCCGTCCCCTTTCAATATCAAACAATTATATTGGTCCTTTCAGACCACATTCGTACCTAACATAATTTTTAGTACCACCTCGTAATTTTATCCCGAATACCTTTCCTTTAAATCCCATATAGTCCCAATTGTTTCACTTTTATATTTGAATGATGCTTTTGTGGTAAGGGGTACGTTCCCCTTTTGATATCTAAAAAATTATGAAGCCTATTGCCTCTTGCAAACCATATTTGTAATCTACTCCCGAATACCGTGCATTTGAGTGCCATATAGTTCCAATCGGTCCACTTCTTCTTTTGGGTGGTATTTTTAGGGTATGGCGAAGGGTCCGCCCCCTTCCAATATCAAACAATTATATTGGTCCTTTCAGACCACATTTGTACCTAACATAATTTTTAGTACCACGTCGTTATTTTATCCCGAATACCTTTCCTTTAAATCCCATATAGTCCCAATTGTTTCACTTTTATATTTGAATAATGCTTTTGTGGTAAGGGGGAGGGTACGTTCCCCTTTTGATATCTAAAAAATTATGAAGCCTATTGCCTCTTGCGAAACATATTTGTAATCTACTCCCGAATTCCGTGCATTTGAGTCCCATATAGTTCCAATCGGTCCACTTCTTTTGGGTGGTATTTTTGGGGTATGGCGAAGGGTCCGTCCCCTTTCAATATCAAACAATTATATTGGTCCTTTCAGACCACATTCGTACCTAACATAATTTTTAGTACCACGTCGTAATTTTATCCCGAATACCTTTCCTTTAAATCCCATATAGTTCCAATTGTTTCACTTTTATATTTGAATGATGCTTTTGTGGTAAGGGGGAAGGTACGTTCCCCTTTTGATATCTAAAAAATTATGAAGCCTATTGCCTCTTGCGAACCATATTTGTAATCTACTCCCGAATACCGTGCATTTGAGTGCCATATAGTTCCAATCGGTCCACTTCTTCTTTTGGGTGGTATTTTTAGGGTATGGCGAAGGGTCCGCCCCCTTTCAATATCAAACAATTATATTGGTCCTTTCAGACCACATTTGTACCTAACATAATTTTTAGTACCACGTCGTTATTTTATCCCGAATACCTTTCCTTTAAATTCCATATAGTCCCAATTGTTTCACTTTTATATTTGAATAATGCTTTTGTGGTAAGGGGGAGGGTACGTTCCCCTTCCGATATCAACAAAATTATGAAGCCTATTGCCTCTTGCGAAACATATTAGTAATTTACTCCCGAATACCGTGCATTTGAGTCCCATATAGTTCCGATGGGTCCACTTCTTTTTTTGGTTTGGTGTTTTTGGGGTAAGGAGGAGGGTCCGCCCCTTTTCAATATTAAAAAATTATATTGTTCCTTTCAGACCATATTCGTAACTAACATACATTTTGGTACCATGTCGTAATTTTATCCCGAATACCTTTCCTTTAAATCCCATATAGTCCCAATTGTTTCACTTTTATATTTGAATGATGCTTTTGTTGTAAGGGGGAGGGTATGTTCCCCTTCCGATATCAAAACAATTATGAAGCCTATTGCCTCTTGCGAAACATATTTGTAATCTACTCCCGAATTCCGTGCATTTGAGTCCCATATAGTTCCGATGGGTCCACTTCTTTTTTTGTTTGGTGTTTTTGGGGTAAGGCCAAGGAGGCGGACCCTCCCCTTTCAACAAATTATAGTGCTCCTTTCGGACCATATTCGTAAGTAACATAATTTTTAGTACCACGTCGTAATTTTATCCCGAATACCTTTCCTTTAAATCCCATACAGTCCCAATTGTTTCACCGTTATTTTTTGAATGATGCTTTTGTGGTTAAGGGGAGGGTACGTTCCCCTTCCGATATCAAAAAAATTATGAAGCCTATTGCCTCTTGCGAACCATATTTGTAATCTACTCCCGAATAGAGTGAATTTGAGTCCCATATAGTTCCGATGGGTCCACTTCTTTTTTTTTTGTTTGGTGTTTTTGGGGTAAGGAGGAGGGTCCGCCTCCTTTCAACAAATTATATTGCTCCTTTCAGACCATATATATATATAGCCTATTACCTCTTCCAGACCATATATGTAATCTACTCCCGAATACCTTGCATATGAGTCCCATATAGTTCGGATCGGTCCACGTCTATTTTTGGGTGGTGCTTTTGGAGTAAGGGGGAGGGTCCCATATTGTCATACTCAGCAAATATGCTTATTTGAGGTGGTTTTGGAGTCGGATAGCCCCTAAGTATCTTAAAGCAATTTTTAATACCAAATTCGTGCTCTAATCCCGAATTCTTTCCATTTAAGTCCCACATTTTCTCAATCGTTCCACTTGCTCCTTCCAGATTTTTAATAATTTTTTATTGAAGGATTTTGTTTGTTATCTTACTTTTTTATTTGCCTTAACTCCCTTCATTAGTGTTCCTCCTTGTTTTTCTTTTTTTTTTTGTTGTTGCTTAACATTCAACATGCAAACATGTCGCTTGATCTATCACCATCAAATATCTTGATGGCTCTTATACCTCTCGGGTATGAACCTTACATTTTCAAGTGAATGCATTATGAGCTGAGCTCTCTATGGTCGCTTGCCTTTAAGCGACAAATGGCAAGCCATGTGCAGCAACAAGGGCCATACAAACAGCGACTAATAAGTTGATCTTGCAGCCAGGAGAACTTTAAATAAAATAAAAATATGTAATACAAACTGCCTACTGAAGTCAAGTAATAGAAGTGAGCTGAAACAGCATCGGCCTACAAGTCTTTAAGATTCCTGGTTTTCTTGCACACAATCAAGCATATTGAGGATATATGGTGGGTAGGTAGGAACATCATCAAGAGCGGTTGGTTGCATCCCTATAACCATTAAACTGTACAACAATAATTACTTATAAGCAAGTAAAAGTCATCCAATGTAAGAGTATTTCTCCATTTTGCCAACCATTTCATCACCATGAAGTACTTAACCAACTTGAAGATGCCAACATGCTTCCTTACTTCAAATGTTAGAGACCATGAAGCTTGTTCAGGTTTTTCTAATTATTCACAGAAATATATAAAATTGAATAGCCAGGGCTGCAGGTTCTCATTCTGTGTTGTCTAAGCTCATCATGTTAGCCATTCAAAGTTTAAGATTTTTTTTTATATTAACCCTAAAACCTTAAGAACAGAGATTTAGAGAACTCAGTTTGAAATCACTACCACAGGCTGTAGGGAAGCGCTCCTACCTATTCGTCGTTTGTATGAAATTGAAATTGTTCTGTTATGTTGTTTAAGAATGATTCGTGGTTCTTCCTTTTGTTTTTTTTTGGTTATTCTCTCTTTGGTAACTGTAGCAGAGTTTAAACTTTAATGTTACACTTAGGGTAATCAATCATATTTTTATGAGCGATTAAAATGTCTTAAAACATTGGGCTGATTTATTTTTTGCCGTGGTGGTGTTGCATAAGAAGTGAGGTGAAACTGGGTAAAAGGAAATTCAATTAAAACTTTCGACAATATGAAATGTTTGTTGCTTAAGTCTTTTGTTTTGACATAAGGATAAACTTTTGAGCGATGGAAAATTTTTGGAATTTTGGTGTGGTCTATCTCCCAAAAAAAAAAAACTTCCAAAAAACCAGTAAAAATTAAAGCTTCTAGGAACCGAATAAGGATGATCCGGAGGCCGGGTTTATATGGTAGCTATATCAGGTTATAGACCGATTTGGAGCATATTTGATACAGTTTGTGGAAGTCGTAACAGAACACCACATGCAAAATTTCAGCCAAATCGGACAAATATTGCCGCCTAAGGAGTCAAATCGGGAGATCGGTCTATATGGAAGCTATAACCGGTTATATAGCGATTTGGACCGTACTTGCCATAGTTGTTGGATATCATAACGGAAGGCACTATGCAAAATTTCAGCCAAATCGGATAAAAATTGCGACTTGTAAGAGCTCGAGAACTCAAATCGGGAGATCGGTTTATATGGGAGCTATATCCGGTTATAGATCGATTTGGACCGTACTTGGCACAGTTGTTGGAAATCATAACGAAACAGAACATGGATCGACTTGGACCGTTCTTGACATAGTTGTTGGAAATCATAACAGAACACCAGATGCAAAATTTCAGCCAAATCGGGCAAAAATTGCGGCTTCCAGGGGCTCAAGAAGTCAAATCGGGAGATCGGTTTGTATGGCAGCTATATCCGGTTATGAACCGTTTAGGACCGTAATAGGCACATTTGTTGAGAATCATAACAGAATACCACACGCAAAATTTCAGCCAAATTGGGCAAGAATTGCGACTTTAAGAGCTCAAGAAGTCTAATCGGGAGATCGGTTTATAAAGAAGCTATATCCGGTTATAGACCGATTTGGACCGTACTTGCCATAGTTATTTCATATACTGGGACACTACATGCAAAATTTCAGCCCAATCGGGCAAAAATTGCGGCTTTCAGGGGCTCAAGAAGTCAAATCGTGAGATCGGTTTATATGGGAGCTATATCAGGTTCTTGAGCGATTTAGACCGTACTTGGCATAGCTGTTGCAAAACAAAGCAGAACACTATATGGAAAATTCTAGCCAAATCGGACAAAAATTGCGGTTTGTAAGAGCTCAAGAAGTCATATCGGGAGTTCGGTTTATATGGGAGCTATATCAGGTTAAAGAGCGAGCTCAAGAAGTCAAATCGGGAGATCAGTTTATATGGGAGCTATATCAGGTTATGAACCGATTTGAACAGTACTTCGCACAGTTATTGGAAGACATAACAGAACACTACTTGGAAAATTTTAGCCAAATGTGACAAAATTTGCGTCTTCCAGGGGCTCAAAAAGGCAAATCGGGAGATCGGTTTATATGGGAGCTATATTAGGTTCTTGAACGATTTAGAGCGCACTTGGGACAGTTGTTGGAAGTGCTAACAGAACATTACGTGCAAAATTTCAGTCAGGTTAGGTTAGGTAAGAGTGGCAGTCCTTTAACGACTCACTTAGACAATTTTAAGCCCATTGTGATACCACAGTAGCGACAGACCAAGGCTTCTGGCGGGAATCGAACCCACTACCCCTGCATTGGTAATCCAAGCACGCTCCCAAAAAAAATTCAACCAAATCGGATAAAAATTAATGCTTCCAGGGGCTCAAGAATTCAAATCAGGAGACCGGTTTATATGGGAGCTATATCTAAATCTGGAACGATATGGCCAATTTGCAATCCCCAACGACCTATATCGATATAAAGTATCTATGCAAAATTTCAGCCAAATCGGATAAAAATTGCGGCTTCCAGGGGTTCAAGAAATCAAATCGAGATCGCGGCTAGCTTTACGCGTTCGATCTCTATCGTGATTTTGACAGACGGGCGGATGGACGGACATGGCTAGATCGACTCAGAACGTCGAGAAGATCAAGAAAAAATATACTTTATGGGGTCTTAGACGAATATTTCGAGGTGTTTTAATGGGAAATACCCCATCCTATGGTGATGGGTATAAAAATAATGTTCACCTTTAAAGACAAACAATTTCGACACACAATTTATGTGTTTCAAAAAAATCTTTCTCATATAAAGTCAATGATTATGCCACCTAATTGATTTAAAAAAGGCATTAAGTTCGGCCGGGCCGAACTTTGGATACCCACCACCTCGGATATGTATGTAAACCCCCTTTCGTCACAATCCGATGAAAATTGGATAACTTATGCACCCAAATTTGACACGGTTATTTAGTGGGCTAATAAATATAAGTCACTGTTGAATTTTGTTATTCAAATTTCAACAAAATCGGGTAACAAATAAAACTTTTAAGAGCTTCAGATCCTTTATCGGGAGATCGGTCTATATGACAGCTATATCTAAATATTGTCCGATGTGGACCATATTTGGGCCAGATGTCGGGAGGCCTAATGCTACTTACTGTTTAAAATTTCAGCGAAATTGGTTAAAAAATAAATCTTTTATAGGCTTCAGACTCTTTATCGGGAGATCGGTCTATATGGCAGCTGTATCTACATATAGTCCGATCTGAACCATATTTAGGTCAGATATCGGAAGGCTTTAAATGACCCACTGTTTCAAATTTCAGCGAAATTAGGCAATAAATAAAGCTTTTATGGGCTTCAGACCCTTTATCGGAAGATCAGTCTATATGGCAGCTATATCTAAATATAGTGCGATCTGAACCATATTAAGGTCCTATACTAGGAGGCGTAAAACAACTCAATGTCTCAAATTTCAGCGAAATCCGTTAAAAAATAAAGCTTTTATGGCCTTTAGACCCTTTATCTGGATATCGGTCTATATGGCAGCTATACCTAAATATAGTCCGATCTGAACCATATTAAGGTCCTATACTATGAGGCGTAAAACAACTCATGGTTTGAAATTTCAGCGAAATCGGTTAAAAATAAAGCTTTTATGGGCTTTAGACCCTTTATCGTCAGATCGGTCTATATGACAGCTATATCTAAATATAGTCGGATGTGGACCATATTTGGGCCAGATGTCGGGAGGCCTAAAACTACTCACTGTTTAAAATTTTAGCAAAATCTGAAGAAAAATAAAGTTTTGTGGGCGTTTGACCCTTTATCGGAAAATCGGTCTATAAGGGCGTTAGACCCTTTATCGGAAAATCGGTCTATATAGCAGCTATATCCAAATATGGTCCGATTTGGCCTGTTCAAGAACTTAACCAGCGTGCATCAAAAAGCCGTATCTGTACCAAATTTCAGCTCAATATCTTATTTTTGAAGCCTGTAGAGTGATTGCAAAAGACGGACGGACAGACGGATAGACTGACAGACGTACGGACATCGTTAAATCGTCTTAGAATTTTATGACGAGCCGAAATCGGTCGGAAATTGATATTTCGATGTGTTGCAAACGGAATGACTAAATGAATATACCCCCTATCCTACGGTGGAGTGTATAACAAAAAGCCCACCATTTAAATTCTTCTTCCCATTATTACCCAAACGCTCGTTAACTGTCTTATAAGTGATTGCCCAAAGTAAAGGCCAACCGACGTTGCCAGCAATTGATTAACCCTTAACCCAGCGACAAAAAAAAAAATCCAAAAAAATCCAAAAAAAAAACCCACAAACAATTTAAGCTGCAAAAGATAGTAACGCATTAAATGCCAATTCACCCTTTGCTTATTTATTTTGCATTTTAGTTTGTGCTTTAAATATTTTTGTATATATATATGGGAATAAAAAGCGATTTTTAATAGGTGGTATTTATCAGGCTTTTATTAAGTGTCTACCCAATGGTTATAAAGCAAAATAAATACCAGAATAGGCCATGCGAAAAAAGAATCTCCCTAAAAAGTAAAAAAACAAAAAAATCAAGCAAAAACTCTAAAACTATCCTTAAATACCCTTGCCCATGCACATAACCATTATGATTAAGCAGTTGTAGAAGAAAAAGTCACCGAATGGAATTGAACTCCTTGAATAGGGCCTGACACTCAGAACCTAAAGGAGCAACAAAGAAGCAAAAACCCCTCACGCAGATAGGTTCAATACAATATCACAAAGCAGAGCTCAGCCTGGCTTATTATTTTTCATTACAAAAAAACCCCAGAAAGACACTGATGCTCCTGCTCCAGCTGCTGCAACATATGAGGATGACGATGACGATGCTGATGATGATGATGATGATGGTTGGCCTATAATCATTGACCACTATGCGATGATATGCTAGCTGGACTTTACTTCCAGCTAGCATAGCTTTAAAAAAGACACAAATTGTTGGTATTTTGTGTTAGTGAAAAAATTCTCATATAAGAGCCTGAAGTGGACACTATTTTTTTTTTCGCCTTTTTTATAGAAGGAAATATATGAATGAGATTTGCCCTTTTAAAGAGGGCAAGAGGGTAGTAGGTGAACTTGTGATAGGCTACACCATATTGTCTTTTACCCAAAAATTTTTTTAAAATTTTGTTTTAAGCGAAAATTTTACCGAAAATTGTGGATATTTTAATTCAATTCGGAATAATGAGGAAAGTTTCTAGAAATTTTGTCTTTAGAGAAAATTCTTTTGGAATGTTATTTTTGAAGAAAAATTTTGTTATAGTCTTGTCTAAACTGTATTTTCCTCCAATTTCTGTCTTGAAAAAAGTTGCCCAAAATTTTGCCTTAAGAAAAAGTTTTTTAGAAATTTTTTTAGGCAACGAACATTCAATCGTGAAGTATATTAGGCCAGTTTAGGTTGAAAAGAGGATGCCGATATTAATCCGCCCCATGCCACTGTGGATGTACACTTAAGCCAGTAATCGTCTTTTACATTCTTGTGCTAAGTTCGACAGGGCCGAATTTTGGGAAACCACCAGCATGGATTCATGGATTCTTCTAAACTTCTAGGACCCGAACACAGATGATTGAGAGACCGGTTAACATGAGAGCTATATCAGTTAATCTACTTAGTTGAACCGTATTTGGCACAGTTGTTGGAAGTCATAACAGTAGACCGCATGCAAAATTTCAGACAAATCGGACAATAATTGCAGCTTGTAAGAAGTCAATTAGGGAGATCGATATATTAGGTTGCCCAAAAAGTAATTGCGGATTTTTTAAAAGAAAGTAAATCCATTTTTATTAAAACTTAGAATGAACTTTAATCAAATATACTTTTTTTACACTTTTGTTCTAAAGCAAGCTAAAAGTAACAGCTGATAACTGACAGAAGAAAGAATGCAATTACAGAGTCACAAACTGTGAAAAAATTTGTCATCGCCGACTATATGAAAAATCCGCAATTACTTTTTGGGCAACCCAATGGGAGCTATATTAGGTTATAATGCTGGCGACATTTGGGAGGTACTGTACCATTTGGTATGGCAGCCATGTAAAAACTTCTCCACAAAGACAAGTCGCACTGCGGTACGCCGTTCAGACTCGGCCATAAAAAGGAGGCCCCTTTTGATGAGCTTAAAAAAACTTGAATCAGACAGCACTCATTGATATGTGGGAAGTTTGCCCCTGTTCCTTAATGGAATGCTCATGGGCAAATTTCCATTGCATTAGGTTATAGACCGATTTGAACCGTACTTGGCACAGTTGTTGGAAGTCATAACAGAACACCGCAAGCAAAATTTCAGCCAAATCGGACAAAAATTCCGGCTTGTAAGGGCTCAAAAAGTCAAATCGGGAGATCGGTTTATATGGGAGCTATATCAGGTTAAAGATCGATTTGGACTTAGCAAAGTAGATGGAAGTCATAACGGAACCTTTGGTGCAAAATTTTAGCCAAATAGGACAACAATTGCGGCTTCCAGGGGCTCAAGATGTCAAATCGGGAGATCAGTTTATATGGGAACCGATATGGCCCATTTGCAATCCCCAATGACCTACATCAATATTAAGTATCTGTGCAGAATTTCAAGCCGCTAACTTTTTACGTTCCACAGTTTTCGTGATTTCGACAGTCGAACGGACGGACGGTCATAGCCAGATCGATTCAGAACATCGAGACGATAAAGAATATATATGGGTTGCCCAAAAAGTAATTGCGGATTTTTCATATAGTCGGCGTTGACAAATTTTTTCACAGCTTGTGACTCTGTAATTGCATTCTTTCTTCTGTCAGTTATCAGCTGCTACTTTTAGCTTGCTTTAGAAAAAAAGTGTAAAAAAAGTATATTTGATTAAAGTTCATTCTAAGTTTTATAAAAAATGCATTTACATTCTTTTCAAAAATCCGCAATTACTTTTTGGGCAACCTACATAGTTTATGGGGTCTTAGATGAACATTTCGGGTTGATACATACTGAATGACTAGATTAGTATACCCCCATCCTATAGTGGTGGGTATAAAAAGTAACCTAGAAAAAGAAAATCTACTACCAAATCCTTAATTGTTTTCTTTGCCATGTCTCTAAGTGGGCTCATGTCTGGTATTGTGTCCCCACCTAAGTTCCAGTATCCGCTAGCCACGAATGTTACCACTTGCCACACCGATTTTATATAAGTGAGCTCGTAGTCCTATGTGCCCCGTTATGATACCAAAAGCTATACTGACCTCCTCCTCAAGATCGGTATCCCACCATAGTATTTTCGCCGTCCTATCGACCGTTACGAGACCATCAGAGGCGAGACCATCAGAAAATGGCCCTCTTAATGCTGGCAACATTTGTTGGGTACTATGCCATGCAAAACTGCTCTCCAAAGAGGTGTCAAACTGAGGCACGCCGTTCGGACTCGTCCATGCAAAGGAGGCCCCTTATCATTGAGCTTAAAACTTGAATCGGACTTCACTCATTGATATGTGAGAAGTTGGCCCCTGTTCCTTAGTGGAAATTTTGTGAAAATTCGAAATTTTGTATTGAATGAAAATATTGTCTTCAGTGTTCTATTCCCCTTTTACTGTTACATATAAGTAACCAATGTTATTATACCCTCTTCCCTAGTAGTATTCAAAGGCTTTAAACTCCTCTTCTGCCTTTTTTATGCATGAATATGTGGCATTGTGGAATTTATTTCGGTGCATTTCCACTCTGCTGCTTTGGCAATAAAAAATCCAAAAAAAAAAAAAAAAATACCTCCAATACTAAATCGGCACGAAAATGAGAAGGAGAAGGAGTAGGCATGACTATCATTAAAAGTCACTTTGCGACTGACTGCACAAAAGGTTAAATCTAGGAATGAATGAACAGCCACCGCAATTGCATTTAGGTATTGGGTTTTTTGTTTTTATTACAACTCTCATTGACTGTAAATGGAAAGTGTCCATATTGGGCGCATAACGACTGACTAACTGAGTGAGTGAGTAAATGAGTTTGGAAAAGTGCTTATAAATGTTTTTTTTTTTTTTTTTTTGTTTTTCGCTTTTTGTTGAGAATTAAGTATTTCATTTGAAAATTCTACGAAATGGTAGATAATTCACTTTTTTTATGATCTGATAGCTGGAGATACCATGGAATACCTCTAAACAATGATGACCATAAAACGTCTAAACATTTCATGGGCTTAAGTGACATTTAATGGCTCATTTTTGGTTAGTTGACTAGAGATTATCTAAAGGGTCAGTAGTGGTTAACACTTCAGCAAATCGCCATAAACATAAAAGAGGTATTTAATTTATTTTAAATATTTCTAAGAAAGGGAAAATACACCTCCTACAATTGTCTGGGGGTTTTTTCTTTTTGTGTATGGCCATTGTCATAAAAAGCTGAATCTGCCTTCCGATTAAGTTTAAATACAAGAATGTACATCAAAAATATTTTTCAACGTTGCTTAGGGATGGATAAGGTATAGATATTTCAATGCAACAGTCATTGATTAAGAATAGTTTATGCGTTGTCTGGGGGAAATCCCACAGGGAAGCTTAAATTTATGGCGGAAACGAGCATGGTAATAATTATGCCACCTTCACGAGCCAGGACATCGTTTTAAATGCATGCATGCACTTTTTTTGTGGGCGGTTCGGTCTTTTAGACAATTGAATTCAAGTTCAGTAGTACTCTTGAGTTCCACACTATCGCGATCGATCTACTTGTCTGATTTGGTGAAATGGTGCGGCCCCTAGTTCTTTGGATCCTATTTTAATGCCCAATTTCTTACCTACAACTATGTACCTTTTATTATATCCTCCACCATAGGATGAGGGTATACTAATTTCGTCATTCTGTTTTTAACTCCCCAAAATATTCGCCTAAGACCCCATCTTATAGATAAAAATCAATTTAAACGAAATTTTGTGTGCTCCCATATAGTACCCCAAAAATTTGGTACCTAGGGGGGCCGCCCCACCCTAAAACCTACCAAACATATATTAAGACCAATCACGTCAATATGGGACTCAAGTGAAAGGTATTAAGGAAAAGAAAACGTATCTGATATCCAATTGTCGGACCAAGTGTTGGGGGGACCCCCCCAAGCCCCAAAACACCCCTAAATAGGACATATTTACCGACCATGTTAATATGGGACTCAAATGAAAGGTATTTACGAGTAAAATACGAATCTAATATCCAAATGTGGGTCCACGTTTCTGGGGGTCCACCCCTTTCCCAAAACGGCCCCCAAACATAACTTATTTACTGACCAAAGGAATATGGGGCTTAAATAAAATATATTTGAGTGTAGAATACGAATCTGATATCCAAATATGGGACCATTGGGGGGCCGCCTCTCTCCGAAAACATCCCCCAAAGGGTAAAAATTTACGACCATAGCAATATGCGGCTTAAATGAAAGGTCTTTGGGAGTAAAGCACGAATCTGATATCAATATTCGGGAAAAGTGTCGATGGGGCCACCTCACCCCCACAACATCACCCAAATAGTAAGTATTTGCTGACTAATGCAATATGAAGCTCAAATAAAAGGGTTTTTAGAGTGGAACACGAATCCGATATATATTTTCAAGGCCAACTTAATGGCCACCCATACCTCAAAACACCCCCAAGCCGGCCAATATGTGGCTCAAATTAAAGGTAATCAGGAGTAGACCACGTATCGGGTTCAACTGTCTAGGGGACGTCCCACCACCATAAAACCCCCCAATAGGACGTATTTGCTCACCAAGACAATTTGGGTCTTAAAAAGAGTTGAACTAAATATTAATGGTTTTTAGGACCAGTACCCCAAACGGGACATATTTGCTGACTTTTCCAAAAAGGAGTTTAAATGAGATTAGAAAATGAATTTGATATCCCATTTTGAGGCCAATGGCAATATGGGGTTCAAATAAATGATGTATAGATATATGAGAATAGAGCACGTTGCTGATATATTTTCCGGACTTGGGGATTTTCCAATCCCCAAAACACC
The DNA here is from genome assembly GCF_963082655.1 of Stomoxys calcitrans. Taxonomy (NCBI): domain Eukaryota; kingdom Metazoa; phylum Arthropoda; class Insecta; order Diptera; family Muscidae; genus Stomoxys; species Stomoxys calcitrans. The sequence goes on along the minus strand of NC_081553.1, from coordinate 43,454,848 downwards.
CCTAAATCGGGCATATTTACCGACCATGGGCTTAAATGAAAGGTTTTGGGGGTAGAGCAAGAATTGATACCCACTTTCGGGACCAATTTTCTGGGGGTCTACCCCTTTCCCAAAATACCCCACAAACAGCAATTTTTTACTGACCACCGCAATATAGGGCTCAAATAAAGGTATTTGGAAGTAGAATACAAAAAAACCCCCAAAGAGTAAAAGTTTTGGAGCCAAAAGTTTGGGACACCTCATCCCATAAACTCCCCTTACACCAATGGTCATATGGGGTTTAAAAATAATGGTATTTGAGAGAAGATCACGATGCTAGTTTTTTTTTTCTGGGCCAAGACTCTAAGGGACCATCTCGGCCCGGCCGAACTTAACACACTTTTACTTTTTTCAATCTCATAATGTCGGCATACTTGTCCTCTTGGGGTGTTTTGTGGGAATGGGATAGCCTCCTGATACTTGGCCCCAAATGTGGATCAATTTCAATCTCATATTGCGCTCATCGCTGAACATGGTATTATACCCTCCACCATAGGATGGGGGTATACAAATTTTCCCATTCTGTTTGTAACTCCTCGAAATAGTCGTAAAAGACCCCATACAGTATAGATATTCTTGATCGACATGACATTTTAAGCCGATCTAGCCATGTCCGTCCGTCTGTCTGTCGAAAGAACGCTAACTTTGGAAGGACTAAAGCTAGCCGCTTGAAATTTTGCACAAATACTTCTTGTTAGTGTAGGTCGGTTGGGATTGTAAATGGGCCAAATCGGTCCATGTTTTGATATAGCTGCCATATAAACCGATCATGGGTCTTGACTACTTGAGCCTCTAGAGGGCGCAATTCTTATCCGATTGGAATGAAATTTTGCACGAAGTAGTTTATTATGACTTCCAACAACTGTGCTGAGTACGGTTGAAATCGGTCAATAACCTGATATAGCTGTCAAATAAACCGATCTTGAAGCTTGACTTCTTTAGCCACTAGAGGGCGCAATTCCTATCCGATTTGGCTGAAATTTTGCTTGAGGTGTTTTGTTATGACTTCTAACAACTGTGCTAAGTATGCTTTAAATCGGTCTATAACCTGATATAGCTGCCATATAAACCGATCTTGAAGCTTGACTTCTTGAGCCACTAGAGGGCGCAATTCTTATCCGATTTGGCTGAAATTTTGCTTGAGATGTTTTGTTATGTATTCTAACAACTGTATAAAATATGGTTCAAATCTATCCATAACCTGATATAGCTGCCATATAAACTGATCTGGGATCTTGACTTCTTGAGCCTCCAGAGGGCGTAATTATTATCCGATTTGGCTGAAATTTTGTACAACGGCGTCTCTTATAACCTTTAACATACGTGTTGAAAATGGCATGAATCGGTCTATAGCCTGATACAGCTCTTATATAAACCGATCCCTCTATTTAACTTCTTAAGCCCCTAAAGGGCGCAATTCTTACTCGAATTGGTTGACATTTTTCACAATGACTTCTACTATGGTTTCCAACATTCAGTTCAATTATGGTCCGAATCGGACTATAACTTGATATAGCTCCAAAATTATATCAATTATTTTCTTTTAGCCTTTGTTTGCCTAAAAGGAGATATCGGGAAAAGAACTCGACAAATGCGATCTATGGTGGAGGGTATATAAGAATCGGCCCGGCCGAACTTAGTACACTTTTACTTGTTTATTATTATGATCGGTCGATATTTCCGTTTGGGAAGTTTTGGATTGGGATAAATAGATATAAAATGCCCTTCATCCATCCACTTGACTATAATGCGGGTAGTTGAATAAATATTAAATAAGGAAATAGTTTAGAGATGAGTTCATTCTAGACGATGTCCTGTTGACACCCCTTTACATTATTTTTTTATTTTTTGTTAACATATATTTAATTTGCATATACATTCCAAAAATATATATCAACTAATTTGTATTTTTTGTTTCTTTTTCAGGTGAGTTGAATAGATTTTGGCAAGGATTTCTATGGTAAGAATACAGAAAAAGTATGAAAAGGCAAAAGTCGGGCGGTGCCGATTATTTTATACCCTACTCCTAGTCCATAAGTGGATATTGGTCGTTAAAACTAAATGTATCCCTAATATAATTCTGAACCGTTCTTGAGTGGACTTTGAAAAAAGATTTTAAAATGGGGGATAAAAAAATCTTGGGCCCATAAAAGGCGCATTTTTTGTCCGATCTTGCCAAAATTTTGAATAGTGAGTTGTGTTAGGTCCTTCGACATCATTCTTCAATTTGGACCATATCGGTCCAGAATTGGATATTGACCGATCTCTTGATATAGAGACCGATCGAGACCATATAGACCGATCTCTTGATTTAAAATTCTGGGCCCATAAAAGACGCATTTATTGTTCGATTTTGCCGAAATTCGGGACAGTGTGTTGTGTTAGGCCTTTCGACATCATTTTTCAATTTGGCCCAGATCGGTTCAGATTTGGATGTAGCTGTCATATAGACCGATCTCTTGATATAAGGTTTTTGGCCCATAAATAACGCATTTATTGTACGATTTCGTTGAAATTTGACACATTGAGTTATGATAGGCTTTTCGACATCTATGTCTAAATACAGAATTGAACTTGTACTTATTAGACCACTCAATGTCCGTGCCTAATTTGGTTGAAATCGGACCATGTTTCGATATAGCTGCTATGGGAGCATAAATTAGTCGTTTTTTGCCGGACTATATCGAAAGGTGGTACACAAGGTGATGGGTATACAAAGTTGTTATATATTTGGGTAAGCATTGCCTCCGTTAGGAACTCAAGTCGTCAAATATAGATTATATGAGAGCTGTTTCAGGTAATGCACCGATTTGAATCATACTTGACATAAAAGTCATTGGAAGTCATTACATAAGGAATTGTGCAAAATTGGACAGTCAAAAAGTCAAATCGGGAGATGGTTTTTTATGAGATTTATATCAGGTTGTATACCAATTTGGACCATACCAGGCACAGTTTTTGGAAGTCATAACATAAACGCCAAGTACAAAATTTCAGACAAATCAGTTCAGAATTGCGTCCTCTAGAGGCCCAAGAAGTCATGAATTAAGATCGGTTTATAAAAAATCTATAAGGCCTATTCGGATTATGGAAAACTCAAAACGAAATATTTATTTATATCTTAGAGGCGTTTTCGCAATGAATTGAATATTAGTACAATCTACTAATGTTCGACCCTTGAAGCCTTCATACCTAAAAATGTCCAAGGATGATCTTCCTTAACCAAGAAGTCGAAACGTGTCGCACTACCGTTGATGTTGTTGTATCTTCTGGCTTTACTTTTCATTGCATAGAGCAAAAAAAAAAAACAAGTAAAAGCGTGCTAAGTTCGGCCCGGCCGAATCTTGGGAACCCACCACCCTGGATTCTGCTAAAAATTTATACAAAATACATTTTTCGTTGCAGGGCATAATTTTATTCTACATACCAAACTTCTGTCTAACTAGCTCTAAGAACTGAACAAGGATGATAGAGAGACCGGTTTATATGGGAGCTATATCAGGTTCTTGACTGATTTGGACCGTACTTAACGCAGTTGTTGGAAGTCATAAAAGAACACTAATTGCAAAATTCCAGTAAAATTTAACAAAAATTGCAGCTTCCATGGGCTTAATAAGTCAAATCGCGAGAACGGGATATATGAGAGCTATACCAGGTTCTTGACCTATTTGAAACGTACTTGACACAGTTGTTGGAAGTCATAACAACACACTATATGCAGAAATTCTGTCAAATCGGACAAAAATTGCGGCTTCCAGGGGCTCAAGAAGTCAAATCGGGAGATCGGTTTACATGGGACCTACATCAGGTTATAGACTGATTTAGACCGTGCATGACACAGTTGTTGAAAGTCACAACAGAACACTAATTGCAAAATTCCAGTAAAATTGGAACAAAATTGCAGCTTTTGTGTTCTCAAGAAGTCAAATCGCGAGACCAGGATATATTGGTTGCCCAAAAAGTAATTGCGGATTTTTTAAAAGAAAGTAAATGCATTTTTAATAAAACTTAGAATGAACTTTAATCAAATATACTTTTTTTACACTTTTTTTCTAAAGCAAGCTAAAAGTAACAGCTGATAACTGACAGAAGAAAGAATGCAATTACAGAGTCACAATAATTTGTCAACGCCGACTTTATGAAAAATCCGCAATTACTTTTTGGGCAACCCAATATATACCAGGTTCTTTACCGATTTGAACCGTACTTGACACAAAGTTTGGAAGTCATATCAGAACACTATGTGCAGAATTTCTGCCAAATCTGCCAAAAATTGCAGCTTCCAGGGGCTCTAGAAGTCAAATTGGGAGATCGGTTTATATGGGACCTACATCAGGTTATAGACCGATTTGGACCGTATATGGCACAGTTGTTGAAAGTCATAACAGAACTCTATGTGCAAAATTTCAGCCAAATCGGATGAAAATTGCGACTTCCAAGGGCTCAAGAAGTCAAACCGGGAGATAGGTTTATATGGAAGCTATATTCAAATCTGAACCAATCTCCCGATTTGACTTCTTGAGTCCCTAGAACTCGAGACCATCAAGAATATATATTCTCTATTGGATCCTAGATAAATAGTTCGAGGTGTTACAAATGGAATGACTAGATTAGTATGCCCCCATCTTAGGGTGGTGGGTATTCAATTTTTTTCGATCATTGAGCTCGTCTCGAAAGAGAAATAGAAATTATAAAGGGTTTCGATTTTTATGCCGTGCTTGGCCACACTGCTTGGTGGAGAAGTTTTAACAAGACACGATACTTCACAAATGTAGCCATCTTTAGCAAGCGAAAAACCACCCCTGAAATTTTTTTCTAATATTCACGCCGGGATTTGAACCCAGGCGTACGGCGTCATAGGCGGACATGCTAATCTCTGCGCCACGTTGTCCCCCACTCTAATATGTGATATTTATGAAAATTTCCAAGCGCCTAGCTTTTCTCCTTCGAAAGGTGGCGTGCTTTTGACAAATGTACAGATGGACGTGCATGGCTAAATCGCCTTAGAATGTCAAGACGATCATGAATGTGTATGCCTTGTTGGGTCTCAGGTCATTATTTATATGAGTTACCTATTATGATGGAAGGAATGACAAAAAACTAAAGACCTTGGCGGCATTTTTGCCATTAATATTTTCTCATCTTGTCTGGCCCTTTGTGGCCATATGTTTCAAATTAATATTGAAAGGGAAATATTGCGTGTTGATTGAAACGAAAGCTGTGTAGATAAATTTATTAGACTTTTGCTTTCTAAACGACAATTACTTCATTCAATTTTTTTCTGGCACGCAGGATCTTATTTTAAATTCAAACTGCAAACTTTCATTTGAAATTTATATTCTTCAAAAGAGCTTGGCGATAAAGAGCAAGAGCAGCAACAATGGGGGCTGTCTCGGACGTCCCTTTGCCTATTTCGAGTTCAGAAATAGCCTCTTTATGATTTAGCATTGCTTCTTTGCTTTAGGTTCATATTTTACTTGCTGGTAGTAAAAAATGAACTAAAACTTAGTAAAACAATTTACTAAATTTTAAGATTTTTTATACCCACCACCGAAGGATGGGGGTATATTCATTTTGTCATTCCGTTTGCAACTCATCGAAATATCCATCTCCGACCCTATAAAGTATATATATTCTTGATCAGCGTAAAAATTTAAGACGATCTAGACATGTACGTCCGTCTGTCACGCTACAGTCTTCAAAAATAGAGATATTGAGCTGAAACTTTGCACAGATTCTTTTTTTTTTCCATAAGAAGGTTAAGTTCGAAGATGGGCTTTATCGGTCTATATCTTGATATAGCCCCCATATAGACCGATCCGCCGATTTAGGGTCTTAGGTCCATAAAGGCGTATTTATTGTCCAATGTCGCCGAAATTTGGGACAGTGAGTTAAGTTAAGCCCCTTTACATACTTCTGCATTATGGCACAGATCGGTCCCTATTTGAATATAGCTGCCATATACACCGATTTTTTGGTTTGGTTTTGAGCCCATTAAAGGCCCATTTATTGTCCGAATTCGCCGCTATTTGGAACAGTGAGTTGTGTTAGGCCCTTCGACATCCTTCTTCAATTTCACTCAGATCGGTCCAGATTTGGACAATGCTGCCATATAGACCGAGCTTTCGATTAAATGTTTTGGTCCCATAGAAGGCGCATTTGTTGTCCGATGTTGCCGAAATTTGGGACAGAGCGTTAAGTTAAGCCCCTCCACATATTTCTGCAATATGGTCTAGATCGATCAAGATTTGCATAAAGCTGCCATATAAACCAATATCTCGATTTAAGGTCTTGTCCCCAACGCCTTCATATTTGTTTTTAAACAAAATGAAATAATATTAATTTTTTATGCTATTTTAAGTAAAATTTTTCTTAAATTTAGTTTACTATAAATAGGGCTGAGATTCTTTGATTTTTGAATCTAAGAGACTTATTTTTTGGAGACCACCATAGAGCAGAGGTTATCATGCCCGCCTATGACGCTGAACGTCTAAACTCGAATCCTGGCGAGAACATGACAAAAATTTTTCAGCGGTAGTTATCCCCTTCTAATGCTGGCAACATTTGTAAGGTACTGTACCATTTGGCTCTAATTTATGAGTGAGAAGTTTGCCTCTGTTGCTTAAAGGAATTTTCATGAGCAAATTTACTTGTATATTTTTAAAGCTCTTATTAGGTATTGAATAGGTCAAGTTAGGTTAGGTAGAAATAGTAGTTCTTTACAGACTCAATAAGACAAATTTAGGTCTATTGTGATACCACAGTAGCGTCACATCAAAGCCTCTGGTGGTAATCGAAAAAACGACCACAGTACTACAGTACTGGCAACCAGAGCACGCTACCAACTCAGCTACCGGGGAGCCTAGGATATTGAGTAGCAAATTGGTTTCCATATGCAATTTTACATGTAGTTGGTTTAAGCCTTCGGACATGCCAAGTATTGGGTTGCCCAAAAAGTAATTGCGGATTTTTCATATAGTCTTCGTTGACAAATTTTTTCACAGCTTGTGACTCTGTAATTGCATTGCAGTATTGAAGATCCTATTACGCCAAAAGTTAAACATAATATACCTAGAATATCAGACTGATATGTTTTCAATATCTTCACATTTTTTAACACTTTCAATGTAAAAAAAAGTCTTAAGCATTTGCAAATGCTTTATTCATAGTAAAGATAAAAAAGATAAAAAATAACCCAGCAAAAAAAAAACATTTTTTTGCCTTTTCATGTCTTTATTCCCTCATACTAAACTATTTAAAGATAAAAGTTAATGTCTGCTCACCTTTTTTGCAAATTTATAATGATCTTAAAATTCGTTGAACTTTCTCGTTCATAAATATTTTATTTTTGAAAAACTAAAAATGAATTGTTTAACACCTGTTTCACTTAAATTTGTTTCAATATTTTCTTTCTTTGTGAAAGATAGAGAGTGGGAGCACCAATTTTTTTCGCTTTTAGAACATTAAAAAATTTTGTTTTCTATTTTATTTTTTGCACTATTCTCTTTTCCATATATATAGTAATATGAATACTTTAAGAACTTTTGAAACATATACAGAAAAAAATCTCTCAATTTTAATTTTTCTGGTTCTCAGTTATTTGTGTTTTTTTTTCTCAAAAAAATTTTTGCAATCAGTCAACTAAATCGCCATGCCATTGAGCAAAGAACGGAGTAGAAATGAAAAACTGTTTTTTTTTTTTTGTAACCGATCTTGACCAATGTAAGGTCGATGTAGAACTAAAGTCTTTTACCAATGTAATGAGTTGTTATATAAGTTAGAAGACTTCTTTCTTCTTTCAACATTTCCACAATGAGCAGAGGAAGTTATCGCCAGCAGAACTTTAGAACCTCAACTCAACTTCAAGCTTCACAAAAAGGAGAGGCACATGGAGTAGAGATAGAAAAGAAACGCAACAACAACAACAACAGAAAACACGAGGCAAAAATTGCGAGAGGATGATAGCAAACGCTAAATTAAGTTCATAATTGGCATTTTCATAATAATCACCATCATCATCATCATCATCATCTTCTTTGCGGTGATCGTGATGATGAGCTTCATGATTATAGGCATTTTTCACGTAACAACCACCATGAGCATAATGAAGAAGTTGGTGGCAAACATACCAAAGACAGCATACCAAACTCAAGTTTACGGCCAAGGCAAAACAATCCATCCAGCCAGCCAGCCAGCCAGCCAGCCAGCCAGCCATCCATCTATCCATTCAATGTATGTTGCTGCTTCTTCGACTTGGAACATGGAACTGCAAAAGCTGTTTCTGTGTCTTCTTGGTTCCAAAGAGGCAGGAAGACAAAAAGAAAAAAAAAACAACACAAGTTTGCCATTTTCTCAGTTCTTTTGTTGTGCTTTTGTGACGAATACACGCATGCGCCTCTCAATGCCAACCGGCACCACCATAATACAGCCAGCAAGCCTATCCTACCTAGCCACCATCAGAATAATCGTCATTTTACCTCCTAAATACCTTTGCTGATCCAACATTGTTGTATGTTCATGAACCATAAAAAACAAACCCCACAAGTATTGAAAGAAAGAGCAAAGATTGTAACCACAAGTCGAAACCACAAAATTACGATCTTCATGCGGCTAATGATCATTAGCCGCCGAAGATTATATGGCCATAGTGGGGAGGATGTTTGCATGGAAAAACAAAGACCTAAAACACATCTAGCAGAGAATAGATTTTGAGCATGTTTTTGTGAATTGTGAATTGTGCAGAAATTCTTTATGGGAGGGAGATGGAAAGTTCTTTCTCTTTAGGAATTTTTTGATGTACTGCAAATGTAGTGTTTTTAGATGAGAAAACATGTTTAAAGGATAACCGAAGTACTATACTCTGTAGCATAGGAGTTAGAATGTCCCGATTCGAATACTGACTAAAACATCAGAAACAAATTTTCAGCGCTGGCGACATATGTTAGGTACTCTGGCATATAAAAACTTCGAGCCAAATAGGTGGAAGCCACCGACGCCGAACGCTTGGGTTCGAATCCTGGCTAGACCATCAGAAAAAATTTTCAGTGGTGGTTTTCCCCTCCTAATGCTGGCAACATTTGTGAGGTACTATGCCATGTAAAACTTCTCTCCAAAGAGGTGTCGCACTGCGGCACACCGTTCGGACTCGGCTATAAAAAGGAGGCCCCTTATCATTGAACGTAAACTTGAATCGGACTGCACTCATTGATATGTGAGAAGTTTGCCCCTGTTCCTTAGTGGAATGTTCATGGGCGAAATTTGCATTTTTAGCCAAATAGGTGTTGCATTCTGGCACGCCCTTCGAACTCGGCTATAAAAAGGAGGCCCCTTTGCACTTAGCGATAAGCAGAAGTTTTCCCTCTGTTACTTATTAAAATAAATGTTCAAGGCGAATTTTTATACCCACCACCGAAGGATGGGGGTATATTCATTTTGTCATTCCGTTTGCAAATGCAAATTTTGCCCATGAACATACCACTAAGGTGCAGACCGATGCAAGTTTGAGCTCAATGATAAGGGGCCTCCTTTTTATAGCCGAGTCCGAACGGCGTGCCGGAGTGCGACACCTCTTTGGAGAGAGAAGTTTTACATGGCATAGTACCTCAAAAATGTTGCCCGCATTAGGAGGGGAAAACCACCGCTGAAAATTTTTTCTGATGGTCTCGTCAGGATTCGAACCCAGGCGTTCAGCGTCATAGGCCGACGTGCAACACATCGAAATATCGATTTCCGACCCTATAAGGTATATATATTCTTGATCAGCGTACAAACCTAAGACGATTTTGACATGTTCGTCCATCTGTCTGTTGAAATCACGCTACAGTCTTTAAAAATAGAGATATTGAGCTGAAATTTTGCACAGATTCTATTTTTTGGCCATAAGCGGGTTAAGTTTGAAGATGGGCTTTATCGGACTATATCTTGATATAGCCCCCATATAGACCGATCGGCCGATTTAGAGTCTCAGGCCCATAAAAGCCACATTTATTATCCGATGTTGCTGAAATTTAAGACAGTGAGTTGTGTTACGACCTTCGAGGTGGCATATAGACCGATCCTAGGATTAAGGATCTTAGGCCCATTAAAGCCACATTTATTAACCGATTTTGCTGAAATTAGGGACAGTGAGTTGTCTTGGACCCTTCGATATCTTTCGTCAATTTGGCCCAGATCGGTCCAGATTTGGATATAGCTGCCATATAGACCGATCCTCCGATTTAGGGTCTTAGGCCCATAAAAGCCACATTTATTGTCCGATTTTGGTGAAATTTGGGTCAGTGAGTTGTGTTAGGACCTTCGACATCCTTCTTCAACTTGGCCTAGATCGGTCCAGATTTGGATATAGCTGCCATATAGACCGATCCTCCGATTTAGGGTCTTAGGCCCATAAAATCCACATTTATTGTCCGATTTTGCTGATATTTGGGTCAGTGAGTTGTCTTAGGCCCTTCGACATCATTTTTCAACTTGGCCTAGATCGGTCCAGATTTGGGTTTAGCTGCCATATAGACCAATCCTCCGATTTAGGGTCTTAGGCCCATAGAAGGCGCATTTATTGTCCGACGTCGCTGACATTTGGGACAGTTAAGCCCCTTGACATACTTCTGCAATATGTCACAGATTGGTGCAGATTTGGATATAGCTGCCATATAGACCGATCTCTCGGTTTTAGGTTTTGGGGCCATAAAAGCGCATTTATTGTCCGATATCGCTAAAATTTGAGACAGTGAGTTGCGTTGGGCTCTTCGACGTTCTTCTTCAATTTGGCCCAGATTGGTGCAGATTTGGGTCCTTAAAAGAAGCAAATATTTCGCCGAAATTCGGGACAGTGCGTTTTGTTAGGTTCTTCGACATTTTTCTGCAACTTGGCACAAATCGGTCCAGATTTGGATGTAGCTTCCATGTATACCGTGTATACCGGTATACCATGTATACCGATATCTCGATTTAAAGTCTTGACCCCATAAAAGGCGCATTTATAATCCGATTTCACTGAAATGTGACACAGTGACTTATGTTAGGCTTTTCGACATCCGTGTCGTATACGGTTCGGATCGGTTTATTTTTAGATATAGCTACTGAAAAGACCAATATTTTATTATACACAATTGAACAACGATTTGTACTTATTAGTAGTTGGTCCAAATCGGAACATATTTCGATATAACTGCTGTGGGACATAAGGTATGCAATTTTCACAGGATTTTGATGAAAGGTGGTTTACATATATAGCCGAGATGGTGGGTATCCAAAGTTCCAACCGGCCGAACTTAACACCTTTTCACTTGTTGTATTATCAGATGATACGAAATGTTTCCAAGTTTTCGTTGGTATAACTGTCATACAAGAAATGACAGTCACTGTTGCTTTAAAATTGACTAGGAAATCACAATCGGCTATTGTTGGCGAACTCTAGCACCTTAATGTGATCAAAATGTATGTGTATCACACCATAAATGGTTACGATGATGTTGGTAGCATTGGCATTGGTGAGGAAAAAAAATGCAACATCACTTTAAATTGTTCGGCGACTAAAAGCTCAAAACCTTTTCCTAGTAGCAATCAAATGCCTAGAAATATGAAAATATTGGGTTGCCCAAAAAGTAATTGCGGATTTTTGAAAAGAAAGTAAATGCATTTTTAATAAAACTTAGAATGAACTTTAATCAAATATACTTTTTTACACTTTTTTTCTAAAGCAAGCTAAAAGTAACAGCTGATAACTGACAGAAGAAAGAATGCAGTTACAGAGTCACAAGCTGTGAAAAAATTTGTCAACGCCGACTATATGAAAAATCGGCAATTACTTTTTGGGCAATCCAATATAAGAAACAACTAAAAACATGCTAAATTCTGCCGGGCCACATCTCATAACCACCTCCACCATGGATCGCATTTGAAAAGTTCTTTCAATGGCTTTTTATACCCACTACCATATGATGGGGGTATGCTAATCTAGTTATCCCGTTTGTAACACTTCGCAGTATTGATCTAAGACCCTATAAGATACGTATATTCTTGATTCGTTTTCTCATCCAATCATGTCCGTCCGCCAATGGAAATCCCGATAACGGTCGAACGAAATTTGCAAAGAACATTCTGTTGATGTGGGTCGTTGGGGATAGCAAATGGGCCATATCGGTCCTGATTAAGATCCCATATGAACAGATTTCCTGATTTGACTTCCTGAGCCACTAAAAGCCGAAATTTTTTCCGATTTTTCTAAAATTTTACATTAAATGTTCTGACTTCCAACAATTGTGACAAATACGGTCCGAATCGGACATATCCTGATATAGCTCCCATATAAGCCGATCTCCCCATTCGCCATCTAGAGTCACTGCAAGCCGCAGTTTTCGTCCGATTTGGCTAAAATTTTGCACTTAGTATTCTGTTATGGCTTCCATCCATTGTGTCAGGTATGGTCTATAACCTGATAGAGCTCCCATATAGACCGATCTCCCTATTTCACGTCTACAGCCCCTAGACGCCTCAGTTTTTTTCTAATTTGGCTAAACTTTTGCAAGAAGTTTTCTGACTTCTATAACCTGATTTAGCTCCCATATAAACCGATCTCCTAATTCGACATCTTGAGTCGCTGCAAGCCTGCACTAGTGTTCTGTTTCAAGTACGGTCTAAATCGCTTTTATACCTGATATAGCTTCCAAATATACCGATATCTCTATCTACGGCCCTTGGAAGCCCCAATTTTTTTCTGATTTGGCTAAAATTTAGCATGAAGTTTTCTTTTACAAATTCCAACAACTGTGCTTAGTACAGTTCAAATCGGTCTATACCCTGATATAGCTTCCATATAAACCGATCTGCCGAATAGACTTCTTTAGCCCCTAGAAGCCGCAATTGGTACACGACTGCGGTAAAATTTCGCACGGAGTATGTTTTCATGACTTCCAGAAACTGTACCAAGTACGGTCCAAAACGGTTTGTAAACTGATATAGCTCTCATATGAACCGATATCTCGATTATCTTTATTCGGTTCCTTGAAGCTTTAATTATTGCCTGTTTTGACAGAAATTTCCTACGTACAGTAAAATTATGCCCTTTAACTTAATTTTTTGTTTATTTTTTTAGCATAATACATGGTGATGGGTTCCCAAGATTACGTCTCTGTCGAACTTAGCACGTTTTTGCTTGTTAAAATAAAGAGTGATATAACAAGAGCTATAGGAAAGTTTTTCAAAAAAAAAAAAAAAAACACATAAAATTCAGAAAAATTCATGAAATCTTTATTTGAATCTATAGTACGTCTCATATATTTTGAATGTTTGAAGATTATGCAAATCTTAACTGTAACTGCGCCTCAAATGGTCCATCATCTAAGTCCAGTTTTGGCATACTCTTTCCAACATCTTACGAATAAACGCTTCAATGTTGTTTTCCAATGCGTCCTATTGAAGCGGGTTTGTCTGTAAAGACATTAATTTTAACATAGCCAAACAAAAAATAGTCTCAAGGCTTAAATCGCACGATAAAGTCGGCCTATTCACCGATCCCGAACGTGAAATAAAATGTTCGTCAAACTCCACATGACATGCAAGTCAAGCTCTTCCATTTTGGGCAAAACAATTTGGATATCATCTCACGATAGGGAGTTTCGATTCCCATCGTATTTAAAGAAGTACGGTCCAATAATGCCACCAGCCCATAAGCCGCACCAAACTGTGACTTTTTCTGGATGCATTGGTAGCTCTAGCAATGCTTCTGCTTCTGGTAGCGCTCACAATTCACAGGAACGTTACAATTCGCATCAACTTTGCAGAAGTACGGTCCAATGATGCCACCAGCCCATAAGCCGCACCAAAATGTAACTTTTTCTGGACGCATTGGTAGCTTTTGCAATGCCGCTGGCTAATCTTCACTCCAAAATTGACAATTCTTTTTATTTACGTACCCCTTGAGCTAAAAATGAGCTTCGTCGCCATGAACTTTCTTAACAGAGCAAGATAAATTCCGAATTTAATTAGCAGAGACACAAACCGCATTGTCAACAGAGTGTGAGAGAGAGAGAGAGTAACAGAAGTATTAAGAGAGATCCACTGAGGGGTTAGCAGAGCTCTGTAAAAAATTAACAGAACCAAAAAACAAGAGAAATTAATTAAATTTTTACTTTTTTTTATCAATTTTTGCAAATATTAAAAAAAGCCATGTTTTGAATCAAAAACGCCAAATGAAATATGTATTGCCGTAGTACCGAGCAAAATGACAAATTTATAAAAAAAATATTCTGGACAGGATTATGACCAATGCTCCTGGAGGACATCTAAGAATTCTACAAGGTACTACCATACATCGTTGGAAAGGTCATGATGTGTGCTTTCCAAAACATGTATTTATTCGAAAATCGAGCAGTTGGTGTTTTCAAATTCCTGTCTTTTTTAAAAAAATCTCGAAAAAAAATATGGACAGGATTATGGCCAATGATTTTTTTTTTAAAAAGACAGGCATTTGAAAATTGTTATACTCTGTACCGCAGTAGTGGTGTATTATATAAAAATGTTCAGCTTATTCTATTGTAATGGATTTTGGTGTCAAAAAGTTTCAAAATAAAACAACATGCGTAGTTAAAGCACAAATATTTTTTATATCATTTTGGAAATAGATTAAAATTCTTCATATACAACATTTGTAGAATTACAATGAGTTATAGATAAACTGCCATGAAAATACAAACATTAAAATTGCCATGGATTTATAATTTTTTGTACAATACCCCAGTAGAAGATTGTTGATATGCCTTTTTGTTGAAATAGTCAACCACTAATCAAGTATTTGTATGGTCGTCACATTTGATTTGTATCAGTTGCAAATGTTATAAAAGTTATAGTCGTATTTGCGTTGTGACTTTTAGTTTTAATTTTAATTCCAAATCAATATGACAATGCATATGAGCTATGCATCTGACTATGAAAAATGCATACATATTATCTGATTTGAATGTACGACTTAGCAATTTCCTTTAAGCAAAAATTTTGTTTTTGTTAAGATTGAAAATAAAGAAGCTAGCACCATCTACTCCATATATTTAACAAACCAAAAACAACATTACACACCTTACACCACTACTAGGCTACAAGTGCATTTGTTTGCAACATCCGGAAAAAGGGGAGCTTAGCCCATTGATAGGCATATGTATCGTCTCACAATCAGTTTCTGAATTGATTTACTTATGTTCGTCTGTTTGTTTGTCTGTCCGTCTGTCTGCCAGCCAATGCCGATTTGTGTGCAAAGTACAAGGCGCAATTTTCATCTGATCATCTTAAAATTTGACACAGTCATTTTTTTGGCCTATTGAAGCCAGAATAAATCGGTTAATTTGGATATAGCTCCCATATATATTTAGATCAGAAAACTGCATGAGACCGAAAATTTGGCACTCAATAGCCACTTTGGCCAAAGCTATTGTCTGTATCGCATGCCACATAAAAACAAAGTTAGCTAGAAACATACGCACAAATACAAATAAAGTGAGAGATGCGCTATCTTTTTAGTAACAGTTCAGTGGATTTGATTTTCAATTTCGTCGATGGACATCGTGTGTTGAACACCACTCAGATGAGTGCCATATGAAGCCGAAGCAAGCAGAGGAATGAGACATGAAGTTTTCTTGAGCAGCCTAGATATACTCCGTCCTTTTTTTGCACTTGCTTTTTTATTTTTGGATGAGAATTGATTTTACCAGTGACGTACGTACAGACGGACACAAACACGTCTGTTCAAAAGTGGCAGATTTACCTAAATGTTTATACCCACCACCGACGGATGGGGGTATATTCATTTTGTCATTCCGTTTGCAACACATCGAAATATCCATTTCCGACCCTATAAAGTATATATATTCTTGATCAGCGTAAAAATCTAAGACGATCTAGACATGTCCGTCCGTCTGTCCGCCTCTCTGTTAAAATCACGCTACAGTCTTCAAAAGTAGAGATATTGAGCTGAAATTTTGCACAGAGTCTTTTTTTGTCCATAAGCAGGTTAAGTTCGAAGATGAGCTATATCGGACTATATCTTGATATAGCCCCCATATAGACCGATCCGACGATTTAGGGCCTTAGGCCAATAAAAGCCACATTTATTATCCGATTTTGCTGAAATTTGGGACAGTGGGTTGTGTTAGGCCCTTCGACATCCTTCGTCAATTTGGCTCAGATCGGTCCAGATTTGGATATAGCTGCCATATAGACTGATCCTCCGATTTAGGGTCTCAGGCCCATAAAAGCCACATTTATTTTCCGATTTTGCTGAAATTTGGGACAGTGAGATGTGTTAAGCCCTTCGACGTCCTTCGTCAATTTGGCCCAGATCGGTCCAGATTTGGATATAGCTGCCATATAGACCGATCCTCCGATTTAGGGTCATAGGCCCATAAAAGCTACATTTATAATCCCATTTTGCTGAAATTTGGGACAGTGAGTTGTGTTTGGCCCTTCGACATCCTTCGTCAATTGGACTCAGATCGGTTCAGATTTGGATATAGCTGCCATATTGACCGATCCTCCGATTTAGGAGGATTTAGGAGGACGAAATTTGAGACATTGAGTTAAGTTAGACCTCTTGACATACTTCTGCATTATGGTACAGATCGGTCAATATTTGGATATAGCTGCCATATAGACCGATCTCTTGGTATTAGGTTTGGGGCCATAAAAGGATCACTGGATTTTGATGAAAGGTGTTTTACATATATACCCGAGGTAGTGGGTATCTCTGCGCTACGGTGGCCTCAATGAATTTAAAGGAGTATTTTAGGTTTTGGTCGTTGAGAGTCATGAGCGTCAACAACGATTGCTGGTATAAGGTGTGAGCTTGCCATTTGCTGCATGTCCACCACATGCACTTATTTTCAAAGTGGTTTGCTGCTGTTCTCTGCTACATATGTGAGTTCAAATTTGACTAATATTTCAATAATGTGGTAATTTGTGCCTCTTATGGCAATTACCTAAAGTAGCAGTGGGGCAGGTGTGTTTCGTTGAAATAGTTGGGTGTATTCATTTGGTAGAAACATATGAAGTGGAGTAATTTTGTTTCTTGCTGCGCTATAAATGAAAATACTCTTAAGAGCTTAGTTTAGAAGACATGCCTTTTTGACAACTCCTACTGACGAGTTTGGGTGGTACCAAACGAAATCGCGATCTAGGAAATTCAGTCAAATTCTATTACAACAAAAAACTTATTTTCTGCCTAACTTGGAAAAAGTATGGTTTTTGATACCCTCCACCATAGAATGGGGTATACTAATTTCGTCATTCTGTATGTTACTCTCTGAAATACTCGTCCAAGACCCCATAAAGTATATATATTCTGCATCGACATGACATTTAAAGTCATGTCGGCACCGGTCAATTGGTCACCTAGATGGTGCGATTAAACGCCCTTAAACAATTTCTTGTGGGGCTATGTTAAAGGTCATGTCTATACAGACAGGCCCGCTTCAATTGACGCATTGGGAGACAACATTGAAGCCTTTTTCTAAATTGTATGTGTGTTTTTTTTTTTTTTGAAAAACTTTCCTATAGCTCTTAAAAAATCACACTTTAGTTCTAGAGAAGAATACCATCAGACTTTTCTAAAAAAGTTTCCAATATGTTAACTTTAGTGGTAAGGAATTTATCCATGTTTATAAAACGCTAATAAAGGGTGATTTTTTTGAGGTTAGGATTTTCATGCATTAGTATTTGACAGATCACGTGGGATTTCAGACATGGTGTCAAAGAGAAAGATGCTCAGTATGCTTTGAAATTTCATCATGAATAGACTTACTAACGAGCAACGCTTGCAAATCATTGAATTTTATTACCAAAATCAGTGTTCGGTTCGAAATGTGTTCAAATTTTGACAAATTTTGTTCAGCGATGAGGCTCATTTCTGGTTGAATGGCTACGTAAATAAGCAAAATTGCCGCATTTGGAGTGAAGAGCAACCAGAAGCCGTTCAAGAACTGCACATGCATCCCGAAAAATGCACTGTTTGGTGTGGTTTGTACGCTGGTGGAATCATTGGACCGTATTTTTTCAAAGATGCTGTTGGACGCAACGTTATGGTGAATGAACACATTTCGAACCGAACACTGATTTTGGTAATAAAATTCAATGATTTGCAAGCGTTGCTCGTTAGTAAGTCTATTCATGATGAAATGTCAAAGCATACTGAGCATCTTTCTCTTTGACACCATGTCTGAAATCCCATGTGATCTGTCAAATACTAATGCATGAAAATCCTAACCTCAAAAAAATCACCCTTTATATCTTAAAACGACATCATATTTTATGTTCTCAATATTGACAACACTTAACATGCCAAAGAAAATTTTTATATTTTCATACACTCATAATAGGTATTCTCCTTTTCTCAGCCGCTATCGCTCAATTTGATAGTCTCTCCCTGTTTGCTAAAGTTTCTCCACTAAAGATAATGATGAGAAAACTGCAAAAATAATTTTGCTCTTCTTCTCAAGTTCATTATTAGAGAAAAATGTAAGCTCTGTCCAACTTGAATGTGTGTTGGTCTAATAACATAGAAAACATTCGCAACATGTCTGCCATACCACCAAGCACCCAACCATACCACAACAATCGACATTTCATTCAAATTCTCATAGTGACGTTAATGTTACGGCATTAAGATTGTGTTGTTCTTTTTGTTTCATATTTTTTTTTTTCTATTGCCATGGCGTCACATGGTCATAAACCAAAACTGAGATTTATTCCCTTCATCCTCCCATCACCGCACATGCAATGAGTGCCAAAAAATAGAATTAATAGGTTTTTCGTTAAGAACGAACGGACGAACTATCGCCGCCGCTGCCGCCGTCGTCACCATGATTTATCACACAAAGCCCATTTGTTGCTATGACGTGTGGAAAACAATGAAAAGTCAACGAAGCATTTCATTCGAGACGTACATTGACCGTTCGAGTAGCGAGTTGGGCGCACTTACCACCTCCACCGACACTTGCCACAATGCCGCCAACCAGTAAATCCAAATCCAAAAAAGACGACATCCTCCATCCTCGTGCAAACTCTCTATGCTTATAAAAAGCGAATATCAAAAATTACAACAAACACACCAGAAGAAATGCGAATACCACCGGCACCACCTCACTCATTGTTCTGCCGGCTCCATCACATTAGGCTGGCAGTCAGCCAGCCAGCCAGCCCGCGATCTGACTTGCACGCATGCGCGCATGCTCGTCATTATTATCATGCTGGCTGACTGTCCATCTTGGCTACTAACACACCATCCTCCCATACTCAAGCTACTCACATTTTATTGGAATTGTGTTTGCACGTGTGTGTGTGTGTGTGTAAGTGCATATGTTGGCTACTTGGCATGATCATGGCTTTTATTATTTCCTCAGTGGTGTTATTAATTTAACTGTAAATTCATTGAGTTCGAAAAGCTAAAACTCTCCGTTGCGCATTTGTGCTCGCGAAAAAAACAGCAGTAGGCCTTTTAAAATCCCAAGAGCATAATGTCGCAGTGTTGCCAAACTTACAAAAGGCGATTATTGGAAAATCTCGCTAAAATATGCGATAAAATATATATTCGATGACATACGATATTTATATAAAAGCAATGATAAGTACCGTTTGGTATTACATATAATACCAAACAGTTATTGTTTTTAGTACCAAATCGAGAACATTCGCTAATGATATTTTAAAACGGCTAAGAGAGCAGAGAGGTCAGAGGGCATTATATGGGCACAAAGGGGTGCATACACTGGTAGAAAAATTAATACCAAACGTGCTTATTTCGATGATATACGATATTGCTATAGAAGCAACAATAAGTTCCGTTTGGTATTACATTTAATACCAAACAGTTATCGCTTTTAGTACCAAATCGAGAACATTCGCTAATGATATTTTAAAACGGCTAATAGAGCAGAGAGGTCAGAGGGCATTACATGCCCACACAAAGGGCACAAAGGGATGCATACACTGGTAGAAAAATTAATACCAAACGTGCTTATTTCGATGATATACGATATTGATATAGAAGCAACGATAAGTACCGTTTGGTATAACATTTAATGCCTAACAGTTATTGCTTTTAGTACCAAACCGAGAAAATTCGCTAATGTTCTTTTATAACGGTGACAATATTCTACGTACAAAGCTAAACAAAACATTTTCCGCTACTTTAAATGTGGCACCGTCACTTCCTAATACATTCCTTCGTCTGGTATTGAATTAATACCAAATGTCATTAAAAATCTTTGCCAATAATATGAATAAACTAATACCAAAGAAATGGCTTCAGAGAGTAAGCCAGTCACCACTTCAGTGAACTATCACCTCTCTCAGATTTAGAGGTTCTTAGCATCCCCTAAAATCCCGTAGCTTTCATTACTGCAGCATCTGCTCGCCTTATTTTCTTAGCGCAGTCATCGCAACTTGCAGACAAGCGTGATTAGATGGTAACCAATACGGCGGTGAACGTGTATAAGAGGAAGAAACTTGCTAGAACACTCGAATAAATGTGGGTATTAGTAAGATGTTTCCATATTATACCAAGTCAATCTCGAACCCCAGCAGTAGTGAAGATAAAACTTCAGACAGTTTTAGTGGGTAGCAGTGACTGATCCGAAGAGACGCAACAGGTTGCTAACAGTCAAGTAAGTCAGCAGGCAAGTAAGTAAACGTCGCATTCCTGGTCTCCGATGAAGAACCTGAATGTAACCTTGGTCGAGTACCTGACTAAGGGCATTATTCTAAAAAATTGGCACAGTGACACTGCTAGCAGCTAGAAGAATATTTCGGCAAGGTAGAATCGTCCAGAACGATTCCCTTCTCTCACCAGTGGTTATTGCCAGTTATTTTTATACCCACCACCATAGGATGGGGGTATAATAATCTAGTCATTCCGTTTGTAACACCTCGAAATATTGATCTAGGACCCCATAAATTTTATATATTCTCATTGTCTCGAAATTCTGATTCGAATTAAACATGTCCGTCCGTCCGTCTGTCGGAATCACGATAGCGGTCGAACGCGTAAAGCTAGCCGCTTGAAATTTTGCACAGATACATTATATTGATGTTGGCCATTGGGGATTGCAAATGGGCTATATCGGTTCAGATTTGGATATAGCTCCCATATCAACCGATCTCCCTATTTGTCTTCTCGAGCCGATGGAAACAATTTTCGTCCGATTTGGCTGAAATTTTGTGTGAAGTGTTCTGTTATGACTTGCATCAACTGTGCCAAGTACGGTCCAAACCGGCCAAGAACCAGATATAGCTCCCATATAAACCGATCCCCGGATTTAATTTCTTGAGCCCATGGAAGCCACAATTTTTGTCCGATTTGGCCGAAATTTTGCATGCAGTATTCTGTTACGACTTCCAACAACTGCGGCAAGTACGGTTCAAATCAGTCAAGAACCTGATATAGCTCCCATATGCACCGATCTCCCGATTTGCCTTCCTGAGCCCCTGGAAGCCTCAATTTTTATCCGATTTGTCTAAATTTTGTACATGGTGTTCTGTTATGACTCCTAACAACTGTGGCAAGTACGGTTCAAATCGGTCAAGAACATGATAAAGCTCCCATATAAACCGAACTCCCGATTTGACTTCTTGATGCCTTACAAACCGCGATTTTTATCCGATTTGGCTGAAATTTTTTACATGGTGTTCTGTTATGACTCCTAACAACTGTGACAAGTACGGTTCAAATCGGTCAAGAACATGATATAGCTCCCATATAAACCGAACTCCCGATTTGACTTCTTGAACCCTTACAAGCCGCGATTTGTATCCGATTTGGCTGAAATTTTGCACATAGTGTTCTGTTGGGATTCTCAACAACTGCGCCAAGTACGGTTCAATTCGGTCTATAACTAGACAAAGGTCCCATTTTTTAGCAGAATTCATGGTGGTGGGTTCCCAAGATTAGGCCCAGCCGAACTTAGCTCGCTTTTACTTGTCTTAGTATGGAAATCATCAATTTCCCGAAATCTCACTTCTAAGAATTTCCCTCCAAAACATGCCCTTATATGAAGGGAATAAATGTTTTCATTCGGCTATTTTTCTCCAATTCATGTTTCATTAGATTGCCCCTTCTTTAACGTTAGCTAGCATTTTTTCCTAAGACAGATAGCCGAAATCAAGATAGAGATCGAACGAATAAGGCTATCAGCATGAAATTTTTCAAAGTTACCTCTTATTGATGTAGGTCGTTGGCCGTTGCATATGGGTCACTTTTTTAAAATACTTAAAAATTGATTCGTACTACTTTTCTGAGTAGGGACTTTCAAACTGGGCAAAAACTGAGCTTATTAAAAAAACTGAGCTTATTAAATTTTTTATTATTTTTATACCCTACACAACTGTCGTACAAGGAAGAAAGATACACCCATTACCAAGCACACCGATCGACTCAGAATCACTTTCTTATTCGATTAGCATATTTCATTTTATTTTATTTTATTTTATTTTATTTTATTTTATTTTATTTTATTTTATTTTATTTTATTTTATTTTATTTTATTTTATTTTATTTTATTTTATTTTATTTTATTTTATTTTATTTTATTTCATTTTATTTCATTTCATTTTATTTTATTTTTTTTATTATCTTGATTTAATTTTTTAATTTTCCCAGAAAGTTACGTAAAGATTCGCTTAATTGCTATACAAATAAAATGTTGTTTCGAATATGTGTTATTTCCTCCTAATATAACTGGCTTATCGATTTTCCACTTAAGCTTGATCTTCATCAATCATACGCGTGGATGGCAACACTTATTCGCTGTTCGCTGTATACGCGCGCCTGACTGCTCCCAAAACAACATTTCAATGATCATGACCATGATCATGAACTTGCCGTTGCCGTTCATGATCAATGTCTAACTTAATCTGGCTGAGGTTATCAGTCGGTATGTGTATGCGAATGTTTTTGTTGTTGCGCTTGCATGATCTTTAAGTTTGTTGAGGTTTAACAGAGAGTACACTCTCTGCTTGAACCCGCTACATTGTCATACGCCATGTGCTATCTATTAAACATTTAGTTAACATTTGGTGAGAGAGCTTTTTCAATATATTCGATGTTAGCTAACAGAAAGCTTTGCAAGTTAATTGTATTTCAAAAATATGCCGTTGACACTAAGCATGCATGAAATGATAGCGGCGTTTGAGGTTTTTTTTTTTTTATCAAAAACTTCCGGACTGTAGAGCATCGTGCGCTCTTGAAACAGAAAATAATGGATTAAATCATTATTTTTTGGGGGTATGGTTAATAAGCCATAAGCCAAATAGTTGTATACTATACATGCTATGAAATAGAGCTGTCAACCCGCATAAATTGTGCGATTTATGAGATAAATGTTAATATTTCTTTGCTAGTTGGTATGACTAATGAGTTAATTTTGTTTAAATAGACATTTAGAGAAGAAACACAGAAGAAGAAAATAATAAGTTGGAGGTATTTTATTTAAATTTATTTCATTTGTAGATTTTCTAGTTACTTTATATTTAGTTTATTTTATTACTAGCCGAAATGGTCCCGCTTCGCAGCGCCTTCTTTAACGCTCGTTTACCTTTTATACTAAACGCGTCGGTTCAAATCCTGGCGAGAAGATTCAACAAACTTGAAGTGCTGGGTATCATCTTCTTATGTTTGCGACATTTGGTTAGGTACTATGCTATGTGTAGAAGTCATTTAAAAACTTCTCCCCATAGAGGTGTCGCACTGCAGGACGCCGTGTGGACTCTGCTATAAAAAAGAGGTCCTTTATAGTTTATAATATAAACTTGAATTGGAGAGCACTCATTGATATGTGAGAAGTTTGCCACTGTGCCGGGTAGAATTTGTTTTTCTGACATTTGCCCGAATAGGGATGTAAAATTCGTGCTCTACTCCCAAATTACTATCATTTAAGCTTAAAATTGTCATTTCTTCTAAATATGGACGGTTGGAGGTCGTTGTGGGGCAGGGGTTGGCACTCCTCCACTTTGCCCTAAAAATAGGTATTAAATTCTTTATTTACTGCCAAAAACCTTTCATTTGAGTCCAATATTGATATGTTTGGAAAATAAGTTCAGTTTAGGGGGTGCTTTGGGGCTTACCCATAAACACTTGGCCCCAAAACTGGATTCTGTTTCTACTTTCAAATACTTTTCATTTGATCCCCATATTGTTATAATGGGTTAAATAACCTATTTGATGTTTTTCAAGGAGGTTAAGCGCCCACTAGATACTTTAATACAAATTTTAATGTAATTTTCCAAATCTACTCCCAAATTGCTTTCATTTGAGTCCCATATAGCCATGGTCGGCTAATATGTTCATTTGGGGGGTTTTTGGGGCTGGGAACACCTCCTTTTGCAAATTTGCAAAGGAACAAGGGCAAAGCTCAATGACAAGGGGCCTCCTTTTAATAGCCGAGTCCGAACGGCGTGTCGTAGTGCGACACCTCTTTGGAGAGAAGTTTTACATGGCATAGTGCCTTAAATATGTTGCCAGCATTGGGAGGGGAAAACCACCGCTGAAAATTTTTTTTCTGATGATCTCGCCAGGATTCGAACCTCTGGGCTACGGTGGCCTCCTCCATATTCATAATGTATTCACGAATACCTTTCATTTGAGTCCCATATTGACATGAACGGCCAATATGTCTTTTTAGGTAGTTTTGGGGTTGGGGCGGTCCGCTGGGTGTTTAAACTCAAATTTCAATACCATAATCGTACTCTAATCTTCAATAACTCTCACATGATACCCATATTTCTCCGATCGGGTCACTTTTATTTTGGGTGGTGTTTTTGGACAATAGAGGACACAATTATTATCCGATTTGGATGAAATTTTGCATGAAGTGTTTTGTTATGACTTCTAACCACTGTATTAGGATTGGTTCAAATCGGTCCATAACCTGATATAACTGCCATATAAACCGATCTGGGATCTTGACTTCTTGAGCCTCTAGAGGGCACAATTGTTATCCGATTTGGCTGAAATTTTGCATGAGGCGTTTTATTATGACTTCCAACAACTGTGCTGAGTGTGGTTGAAATCGGTCCATATCCTGATATAGCTGCCATATAAACCGATCTTGGGTCTTGACTTCTTGAGCCACTAGAGGGCGCAATTATTATCCGACTTCGCTGAAAATTTGCACGAGGTGTTTTGTTATAACTTTCAACAACTGTTCTAATCCGATATGAGATCTTGAGTTCTTGAGCCTGTAAAGGGCGCAAGTATTATCCGATTTGGCTGAAATTTTGTACAACGGCTTCTCTCGTGACCTTTAACATACGTGTCGAATATGGCATGAATGGGTTTGTAGCCTAATACAGCTTCGCTATAAACCGTTCTCCCTATTTTTCTTCTTCAGCCCCTAAAGTGCCCAATTCTTACTAGATTTGGCGGAAATTTCACACAATTGCTTCTACTGTGGTCTCCAATATTCAGTTCAATTATGGTCCGAAATGAACCATTACTTGATATTGTTCCAATAACATAGCAATTCTTTTCTTTTATCCTTTGTTTGCCTAAAAAGAGATACCGTGGCAAGAGCTCGACAAATGCGATCCATGGTGGAGGGTATATAAAATTCGGCCTGGCCGAACTTAGCACGCTTTTACCTGTTATTTCTCCATTTCTTTTGCTATTTTATAATTTATCCCCTCTTGCCTTAAAGATAAGCTCGTTTTGTTCAAATTTAAACCTGTACAAATTTAAAGGTTTATTCTTTTGTTATCACTAAGTGTATCAAAACATTTTTCTCCAATTTGTCATGGTTTTAATAAAGCCCACGCACTACCTATGCATCCCATACAAAGTGTAAACATATGATGGAAATTCTTCGTGAAAACCGGAAAAAGAGTTTAAAGTCATTTTTCAATTAGACGTAAGTGTTATTGGAATAGGTATCTCGTGCTTTCGTGGTGAAGCGAACAAATTATGTAAATTTTATGGAAAATAAATTTCCAGAGTGTCTTCTTCATTTTCTGTGGGAGCGTGAATGCATGATTATTGGTTGAATTTTGGTTTCATGTTCGTAAGGACCTAATATAATTTTTGTTAATCAATATTTTTGTGAAAATGTAGTGGGGAGAAGTTTTCGGATGCATTTTCTATGTATTTTGGGTTGCCCAAAAAGTAATTGCGGATTTTTTAAAAGAAAGTAAATGCATTTTTAATAAAACTTAGAATGAACTTTAATCAAATATACCTTTTTTGCGCTTTTTTTCTAAAGCAAGCTAAAAGTAAGAGCTGATAACTGACAGAAGAAAGAATGCAATTACAGAGTAACAAGCTGTGAAAAAATTTGTCAACGCCGACTATATGAAAAATCCGCAATTACTTTTTGGCCAACCCAAATTTGTATGCCCTCCACCATAGGATGGGGGTATACTAATTTCGTCATTCTGTTTGTAACACCTCGAAATATGCGTCTAAGACTCCATAAAGTCTATTTATTCTTGATCGCCATGTAATTTTAAGTCGATCTAGCCATGTCCGTCCGTTTGTCCGTCCGTCCGTCTGTCTGTAGAGAGCACGCTAACTTTTGAACGAGTAAAGCTAGCCGCTTGAAATTTTGCACAAATACTTGTTATGAGTGTAGGTCGGTTGGGATTGTAAATGGGCCAAATTGGTCTATGTTTTGATATAGCTGCCATATAAATCGATCTTGGGTCTTGACTTCTTAAGCCTCTAGAGGGCGTAATTCTTATCCGTTTGAAATGAATTTCTGCACGACGTGTTTTGTTATGATATCCAATAACTGTGCAAAGTATGATTCGCATCGGTCCATAACCTGATATACCTGTCATATAAACCGATCTGGGGAGTTGACTTCTTGAGGTTCTAGAGGGCGCAATTCGTATCCGATTTGAAAGAAATTTTGCTCGAAGTATTTTGTTATGATTTCCCATAACTGTGAAAGGTATGGTTCAAATCGGTCCATAACATAATATAGCTGCCATATAAACCGATCTTGGGTCTTGACTTCTTGAGCCTCTAGAGGGCGCAATTCTTATCCGATCAGAATGAAATTTCGCACGACGTGTTTTGTTATGATATCCAACAACTGTGCAAAGTATGGTTCGCATCGATCCATAACCTGATATAGCTGTCATATAAACCGATCTGGGGACTTGACTTCTTGAGCCTGTAGAGGGCGCAATTCCTATCCGATTTGGATGAAATTCTGCACGACGTGTTTTGTTATGACATCCAACAACTGTGCAAAGTATGGTTCAAATCGGTCCATAACCTGATATAGCTGTCATATAAACCGATCTTGGGACTTGACTTCTTGAGCTTCTAGAGGGCGCAATTCCTATCCGATTTGGATGAAATTTTGCATGACGTATTTTATTATGACTTTCAACAACTGTGCCAAATAAGGTTCAAATCGGTTCATAACCTGATATAGCTGCCATATAAGCCGATTTGGGATCTTGACTTCTTGAGCCTCTAATTTTAGTTAAGATGTTATTTTGTTAACTGGGTATCGTTCTAAATTTTATCATTCGTTTTCCTTTAAGCTCTTACGATTTTTTTTAACTTCAGACCTTAATTCTAATTGAAACTTTACCTTTTTCATTTTCAGGTATGTAATCGTTTCTCTTTTCTTTATGTGGGATCAAAGTAAGTGCAAGTAAAACGGAACTGTACAACACATTCACTAAATTTTATAACATAAAATATCTATGGATTGTAAGTTTAGAAGGTTCTAATGAGGGTATCCATTTTTCATATTATACGAAGATCTTTATTCACTTTTAGTTGTCATAGCAATATGTTGTCTCTTCATCCTTAATACGTTTTTGACTTGGGTGGGGTGCGTCCAGAAGGGATTGGCTGGGCTCATTAACAGCTGACGTGTACCACACACGTCAGCTGTGATCCCTGATCACACATGTATGCACACGCACTATGTTGGCATAAACTTGAGGCCAGTACAAATTGAGGTGGCTGCATCTGCAGAAACGTAGTTGACCCAAAACTGATTGGCCAAGGTAGGTTAAACTTTTCAGGTGCTATGGCTGATGCTTGGTCTCCAAGAACAACATTCACTTGTAAATTAGACCCGCCTGATATGCTTGATATAAAGATTTTCTCTTCTAACACGGAACCTCCCGCTCTATATCATGTTAGATCCAATCGGACGTCTTAAGGGAGGGAATGCCTCTCCACAAGAGGGTGATTTAGATGGCTGCTAATATAACTACCCAATAAATACTGCTATGACAGCGTCTAGTTATGTCTACACGCAATAAAATAAAATCTTTGGGAAATTTTTTCAAAAAAAAAAAAATTTATTACAAAGTTTTTCTTCTTTTTGTAACTGAATAATGTTTTGCTTCAACAAATAAAACGTTAGCTATAAACATAGCATTATTGAACTTAACTAACTTTGTTTATTGTAAACCCTTTTGAAGCTTCGTCTACCATAAAAGGCCCTTTCTTTTATTGTAAACCAAAAACTCTTTAATTGCTTAAATGTATCGAAAGCCACAAACGATTATTCGTTTACCAGACCAATAATTCCAATTTTCTTGTGTCTCTCATATAAAAAAAAACAAGGGCAAACTTCTCACATATCAATGAATGCAGTCCGATTCAAGTTTAAGCACAATAATAAGGGGCCTCCTTTTATAGCCGAGACCGAACGGCGTGCCGCAGTGCGACACGTCTTTGGAGAGAAGTTTTACGTGACATAGTACCTCACAAAATCGAGTACTTACACCAATGCACATTACTGTGTACGAATTCACGTAAATAATCCCAAGCAAACCCATGGGCTTGTCCATAATTGCGCGCTCTTCACTTCACTGTGGGCACAGTACAAAAATGCTGGAATGTCCAATGGCAAAAATCATTAGAGCAACAGACAAATGACTGCAATGATAGGAAAAATTACGGCTGTTTGCCAATTCCTGGTATTATTTTGTTCACGTCATTGTCAAAGATTTTTAATACCATTTGGCATTAAATCAATACCAGACAAAGGAAACTCTTAAAAAATGCTTTAATACAATCTGAGTGCGTAAAAATCTGTTCGAATACTCGAAAGCTGTGAAAATGGAAATAAAAAAAATCTGTAATTGCATTCTTTCTTCT
Organism: Stomoxys calcitrans; assembly: GCF_963082655.1. NCBI lineage: Eukaryota > Metazoa > Arthropoda > Insecta > Diptera > Muscidae > Stomoxys > Stomoxys calcitrans. The sequence goes on along the minus strand of NC_081553.1, from coordinate 43,425,708 downwards.
GTCAGTTATCAGCAGTTACTTTTAGCTTGCTTTAGAATAAAAGTGTAAAAAAAGTATATTTGATTAATGTTCATTCTAAGTTTTATTAAAAATTAATTTACTTTCTTTTAAAAAATATGCAATTACTTTTTGGACAACCCAATATTACCATAAATTATCGAAATTTGACTAAAATTATTTTCAATGGTTTTTTTTTTTTTTCATTAGTTGGTGGAGTAATCAACAACTGTTTGGTACTAAAACCAATAACGGTCTGATGCTAAAACCAATAACATATTAGTATTAAAACCAATACCAGTTCGGAAATAAGGCTAGTACCAAACGGTATTAATCATTTTATGTTTCACATATACCATCCGGTATTGTTAATGTACCATACGATGTTTTGTTTTACCATCAATACCGTATGGTACTGAAATGAGCATAGCTTTTCTCTGGGTGTGCCAAGTACCAGAAAATACAACACATACATTGTTTGGTAATATTCACGAGATAAAGAAATATTCACCCCAAAGCAAGCATTTGAATGTGCGAAAGCAACAACTCCCATTGATCGTTTTTTGTTTTATTATTGATAGCATAACGCATACAGCAAATCATAATACAAAACCATAATGGAGTTGTGTGAAAATTTAAGGCTTTTAATGTAATTATGTATCATAACATGGAAATAAATAAAAATAAACCCTGCAAGACTTGGAATTAGTTGAAAATTTAAGGCTTGTAATGTAATTGTGTGTCGTAACATGGAAATAAATGCAAACAAAAACTATTACAGTTGGAATTAGTTGAACTATTGGGTTGCCCAAAAAGTAATTGCGGATTTTTTAAAAGAAAGTAAATTCATTTTTAATAAAACTTAGAATGAACTTTAATCAAATATACTTTTTTTACACTTTTTTTCTAAAGCAAGCTAAAAATAACAGCTGATAACTGACAGAAGAAAGAATGCAATTACAGAGTCACAAGCCGTTGAAAAAATTTGTCAACGCCGATTATATGAAAAATCCGCAATTACTTTTTGGGCAACCCAATAGTTGAAACCCCGAGGTGATCCACATGAAAATGTAAAAGCCCGTCGCAGTTCATAGATCAAATTTCTTGTAGGTTTGAATCTTATTGCAATGCCTATTGCTCAGTCCACATCGCGCCTCTCAGAGCTTACCAATCACCGGTCAAATTTCCTGTATGATATCAACTACGTTTCTTTGTCAGTTTCCCAAGTGCTTCCGGTAAGTGGTTTGTGGACCTTGTTTTTTTACTTCTAACCTGTGTAGGCTGTCAAATGTGACACCAAGATTTTTGGGATATTTGGATCAATCATATGGAACCACTGTCCATATACTGAGCAATGTGGCTGAAGACTTGGCAACGGATATTACATTCATACTGATGCTCAGCAAATGGAAATTCTCCAACAATGGTAGTGAGAAATATGGCCTCGAGTGTCGGCCTTGCTCGACTTCGTTCAGATAGAGGTAGAGGGCCTAGGTCAAGTGCTCGACTTCAGATATTTTAGAGTTAGTCTAGAGATACCGTCAGGGCCCAGAGCTTAGGACGAGTTGTCGCGGCGTATAAAATTTTTAACTTCGTTCTCACTAAAAAGTAACGGTTGTTCATTGGCTCGGAGACCACGAATGCAACGAATGACTCTTTTTCATACCTTTTAAGTTTCGGGATGCTCTTTGGCTCAATCACCAACAGTAGACAACTGTTTGTCAATCTTCTTCAAGCTTTCACAGAAATTTTGTTCCACTAGCTTAACACGAAAGAGATTTCCAAGCACTTCCATATCCCCGAAACCAGTGAAGACATTATATACCCTAAGCGGTATTTTTGAGCACTATCTAGCAAAAATTTGAATTTTGAAAATCGGACTACAAATAAAGATTTGGCAGACTGAACAATTTTTCGAAATGACGAGGTGACCAAATTTAGGAACCCGCCAAGAATCGCACGGACCACCTAAGGCCTTGAAATTTTGAAAACGATCTCGGTAACACCTCAGCTCTAACTAATCGATATTTCGTATGCCGTTCCACACGTCATATTTATCACTATTTTTTGACATTTTTCAACTGTGCTGCGTTTAGCCGCCGATTATTTTTGTTCCAGCCGCACCGCCGCCGCTTTCGTCCGCTGGTTAGCTGCCGAGCTCAGCAAAAAAATATGGAAGTCCATTTATCTAAGTCGTTAACCCCATATGGTTACTTGTGAGGTGGCTAGGAGCCTTAACCACGAATACAGTGCGGCGAATGCTTTATTGGTCTCACGAGCCTTTGGCTGGAAAAGAGAGAAGCGAAAACATTTCCTAGTCTTTATTTCCTATTTAGGCCCCAGATCAGGTTACTGTTTAGAACCAGCCCAAGGAATTTTGCTGATCCTAATAGTTCCAAGAATTGTTCCTTGCAGTCTCTGCAAACTAAACTCCGGCAAATTTTGATTGCGTGTAAAATACTAGCAGATCAGCTTTCATTCGCGCTTCAGTCGCTCTTCGTTGGTCAAAAAGTCGTGACCACTGACTCCTAATGCATCAAGTCTCGACAGAATCCCATCAGACACAAGAATCTACAACAGAGGTGAAATGGCCCTGTGGCGTATCTCTGATAACATTCACCTCTACCGTAGTGGTCCCATACATCCAATGATCACAAAGTTCCTATTTAAAATCGTATTCATGTTCCAAATCGTTATGCTTTATACGGGCACATAGTGACGGTCTCGTTAATGTCCAGAAACTTTGTCAAAGTGAATTTCTTTGAAAGAAGAGTCCTCTTGAGTTGATGAATAACACTATGAAGTTCAGTATCGACCGACTTGTCCTCAATATATGCGTGCCGATACCTGTAGAAGTAGCTTCACTCCAAGATATGAGTCCAAAAAAGTAAAAGCGTGCTAATTTCGAATCGTATGTACCATAGATTGCATTTGTCGAGTTCTTTTCCCAATATCTCTTTTTAGGCAAACAATCGATAAAAGAAATGAATTTCTATAATATTGGAGCTATATCAAGTTATGGTCCGATTCGGACAATAATTGAATTGAATATTGGAGTACGAAGTAGAAGCCATTATGCAAAATTTCAGACAATTCGAATAAAAATTGATATTAAAATCGCTTTATATGGGAACGGTATTAGGCTATAACACGTTTCGGACCATATTAGAAACATGGGATAAGCAATTGTACAAAATTTCAGCCAAATTGGACAATAATTACACCCTTTGAGGCTCAAGAAGTCATGATCCCAGATCAGTTTATATGGCAGCTATATTAGGTTATATATCGATTTTAACCATACTTAGCACAGTTGTTGGAAGTCATAACAGAACACCTCCTACAAAATTGCAGCCAAATCGGATAAGAATTGCGCCCCCTAGACGCTCAAGAAGTCAAGATCCGAGATCGGTTTATATGACAGCTATATCAGGTTGTGGACCGATTTAAACCATATTGAACATAGTTGTTGGAAGTCATAATAAAACACCTCAAGCAGCATATCAGCCAGATCGGATAAGAATTGTGCCCTTTGGTGGCTCAAGAAGTCAAGATCCAAGATCGGTTTATATGGCAGCAGTATCAAAACATGGACCGATATAGCCCATTTACAATCCGACCGACATACACTAAGAAGAAGTATTTGTGCAATATTTCAAGCGGCTTGCTTTACTCCTTCGAAAGTTAGATCGAGAATATATGCGCTATATGGGGTCTTAGACGGAGTTACAAACAGAATGACGGGATTAGTATACCCGCTCCTATGGTGGAGGGTATAAAAACCCGAAGTAAACCTTAGCCAGACAGTCGAAGCCATCTGCCAACATCTACCTGTGCACCATGAACTTATACGGCTTAAAGACGTGTTATGCCCAGTGATCATTCTCATGAGTCACCAAATCCTTTTAGAAGGATGTCCATTTCTTTGACTACTGTAGGCACCAAGACCTTTTCCACTTATAAACCATTGTATAGACCTCCCGTATATCCCTTGCAATTGAATTCTAAACAACATAGCCAAAAATCCTAAACTAAGCTAGAATTTAGAGCAAATGTTCATTTATGTGTCAATTGGAAATAAAAACTTCATTTACACTTTCACCCAGGAAGGTGAGGCCCATTCCAAAAAAAAAACCTCTAATTAAAGCGTATGATTTTAGTAATTTGTTAATTGTAGACTACAAATGTAAAATAACAGTTATTGTATATATAGAAAAAATTTGAATTGCTAGACCAAAGAAACAAATACACATTTATCTTGAAAAGTTGTTTGCCATGACTTCACAGGCTACCAACAATGGCCCATGCCAAGTCAACCCATTTTTTTTTGTTTTTTTGGCAGGTTGAGTGAATGTGTATGCCTTAAGCAAAAGAAATTTCAACACCTCCACTGTTAATCATACGCCCCTTTATGTGGTCACTTAACTTCAACAATAGATCATTGAATAGATGATCCACATAGTATCACATTCACATACTTTTCGATCCATTTTAAATCGCCCAGTTTTGAATTGCAAAAAACACACGAGAATACAAAAATTAACAGAAAACAAGTAAGAGCGTGCCAAGTTCGGCCGGGCCGAATCTTATATACCCTCCACCATGGATCGCATTTGTCGAGTTCTATGCGCGGTATCTCTTTTTAGGCAAACATAGAATATTGAATAAGAACTATTATGCTATTGGAACTATATCAAGTTATAATCCGATTCGGGCCATTAATGAATGCTGAACATTGTAGAAGTCATTGTGTAATATTTCAGTTTACTCGGCTAAGAATGGCGCCTTGTAGGGGCTCAAGAAGCAAAATCGGGAGATAGGTTTATGTGGGAGTTGTATCAAGCTGTTGATCGATTCAGACCATATAAGACACGTATATTGAAGGTCATGAGAGAAGCCGTTGTACAAAATTTCTGCCAAATCGGAAGAGAATTGCGACATTGCAATGACTTGTCAGGACCCCTTTCAGTACTGAATACTCGGTAGGTCCACCCCATCTAGGAGAGGTACCCTGAACACATCTAATATTAGTGAATAGCACCAACTTTATGTTTCGACGGTTTACGTCAAGCCATTGTCCATACTATATGCACTCTGAACGGCCACACAAAAAAGATGAATACGTCATCCTCAAAGCTAATTAACCTTAACCCCTTCATTTTGAAATGACCTCAAAATTCCAAATATATCCAAGAGCCTCAAAAAGGGGTACAAAAACCGTCCGTGATTGAGCTCTAGTCACGATATAGGTTTTTACCGAAACCTCTTCCCTTCCTTCCAGGTTTCCTATCGTCGCCTCGATTATACCGCGATGGTATGAGCAGCTCCCATTCCCAATCCATTCTCCCATCGCCTTAGGTCTCATAGCCGCAATGGCCGCCCCACACTTTATATGTATGTCAATGGGTCGGATATCTAGAATAGTCTCCAGTGCCCTAGTGGACGTGGTCCTTACCGCCTATGCCAAGACAACATGTTCTCTGAACCTGTTGTATGGTCCTTATGTTGCACTTTTTCTCCATAGCAGTCCACCAAACTACTAAGGCGTAAGTAAGTATTGATCACGCTCCTGGGTTCAGACCCCATTTTGAGCCTACGGCCCGTCTACATAGTGCCCAACATCTGTGAGCCTTCTCAGTACGCTCCTGAATGTGACACTTTCAATTCAGTTTCCTGTCCAAGATCACACCTAAGTATTTGACCTTGTCAGATATCGAAATCGTCTTATTGAGGAAATGTGGTGCGTTAAATTGGCCCACCTTCGCCTTCCTCGAGGTAACATTGAGACCTCTGGGTCTAGCCCAGTCATATGCCATATGCAAGAACCTTTCAGCAATTCTGCATAGCTCGTTCGTATCCTTACCCCTTAGAAGTATTATAACATCGTCATTTGGTCACCCTTAGAAGTGGCGATAAAATAGGTCCGGGTGACTTAAATGGTTTGAAGCTTCTCAGGGATTCCTTCACCATAAATTTAGTTCTTATAAACCTTCGATCAACGTCATTATTCCAATATTCTGGTGTCTCCGTGAGTCTCTGGTAATCTCAAGAAGTCAATACCCCATATCGATTTATATGACAGCTGTATCAGGTTATATACCGATTTGAATCATACTTAACACCGTTGTTGAAAGTGATAGCAAAACTCCACGTGCACAATTTCGGTCATATCGGACGATAAGTGCGCCCTCTAGAGGCTCAAGAAGTCAAGACCCAAGATGGGTTTATATGGCAGCTATATCAAAATATAGACCGATTTAAACCATACTAATCGTAGTTGTTGGAAGTGATACCAAAACACCACGTGCAAAATTTCAGTTAAATCGGTTGAAAATTGCGCCATCTAGAGGCTCGAGACATCAAGACCCAAAATCGGTTTATATGGCAGCTATATCAAAACAAAGACCGATTTAAACCACCGCAGTTGTTGGAAGTGATAGCAAAACACCACGTGCAAAATTTCTGCATATCGGACTATAATTGCGCCCTCTAGAGGCTCAAGACGTCAAGACCCAATATCGGTATATATGGCAGCTAAATCAAAACATGGACCGATTTAAACCATACCTAGCGCAGTTTTTGGAAGTGATACCAAAACACCACGTGCAAAATTTCAGTTAAATCGGTCGAATATTGCGCGATCTAGAGGCTCGAGACGTCAAGACCCAATACCGTTTTATATGGCAGCTATATCAAAACATGGACCGATTTAAGCCATACCTAGCGCAGTTGTTGGAAGTGACACCAAAACACCACGTGCAAAATTTCAGTTAAATCGGTCGAAAATTGCGCCCTCTAGAGGCTCAAGACGTCAAGACCCAATATCGGTATATATGGCAGCTAAATCAAAACATGGACCGCTTTAAACCATACCTAGCGCAGTTTTTGGAAGTGATACCAAAACACCACGTGCAAAATTTCAGTTAAATCGGTCGAATATTGCGCGATCTAGAGGCTCAAGACGTCAAGACCCAATATCGGTTTATATGGCAGCTACATCAAAAGATGGACCGATTTGGCCCATTTACAATCCCAACTGACCTACACTAATAAAAAGTATTTGTGCAAAATTTCAGGCGGCTTGCCTTACTCCTTCGAAAATTAGCGTGCTTTCGACAGACAGACGGACAGACGGACATGGCTAGATCGACTTCAAATGACATGACGATCAAGAATATTCATACCTTATGGGGTCTCAGACGCCTATTTCGAGGTGTTACAAACAGAATGACGAAATTAGTCTACACCCATCCTATGGTGGAGGGTATGAAAAAGCTGAAGACAAAACAAACATTAACACCCCAAAATATGGGTCACTTGTCTTCTCAAGCATTGTTCTCTGTGGCGTTTCGATGATTTTTAAAGTCTATTTGTTAGCCACAACACCATACGGTAGACTTTGCGGCTCATTTATAGTTTTATGATTAACATACAATAAAGCAAGCAAACAAAGACAAAGACCAGAGGAAACGAACAATTTGTTAATTTTTGGCACGTACACAACTTAATGACTACACTATTACCACCCGCCTTGCCAAACTATACAAATTATATGTCGGTGAAAAATTCAAAAATTTGCGGTCTGCTCTGATAGATGGGTAAAACAAAAAGAAATTGGCCGATTCTCATTTAGGCAAGTGAATGTATGATATGATTATTGGCATAGAGATCGGCATGGAGAGAAAAAAAGGCACAGTCAGTGGCCATATAGGCCAAATCATAAAACGGCAGGGTGTTAATTGCATGGTAATTTTTGACAACAAAATAACTCAAATTTATTCTTTATCAGATACAGTTTTTAGATTTGTAGAAAAGATTTTGGAATGCCAGCGAAAGTTCATAGAGTATTTATAAAGTTGAATAGCTTCAATAAATAGTTTCAATATAATAGGACTAGCTGGACGGGGCCCGCTCCGCTACGTCTTCTTTCACACTCTAATATCTTTTTAGGGTGAGGTGAGACTCCGCCCTGAATGCGGATATCGAATTCGTGCCATTGTAGACTATGACGTTAAAAGCGTTCGAATCCTGGCGAGAACATCGGACAAAGCGGTGTTTATTCCCTTTTAATGTTGGCGACATTTGCGAGGTACAATGCCATGCATGGTCATTTAAAAAAATTGGCACCTCAGACATTTCGTCTCAAATATGGATATCAAATTCGTGCTGCACTTCAAAATCCCTTTTCGTTTGAGCCCCATATTGCCAAGACTGGTAAATATGAAGGGGGTGTTTTGGGGCTGAGGCCGCCACCGGCACTTTGCACTGAAAATAGATATCAAATTCGTCCTTTATTTCTAAAGAAAATGAAGTTAAGTTTGGGGGTGCTTCAGGATGTACCCCAAAACACTTGGTTCCAAAATTGGATATCAAATTCGTTTTCTACTCTCAAATACCTTTCATTTGAGTCCCATATTGTCATAATGGATCAAATGAAAGGTATTTGGGACCATATAGCCATGGTCGGCTAATATAACCATTTGGGGGTATTTGGGGGTGGGCGACCTCCCATTACTTGGACCTAATGTTTCATGCCATATTTGTAATCTACTGCCTAATACTTTTCATTTGAGCCCCATATTGACATGAACTTCGAATATATCTTTTTAGAGGAGTTTTGGGTTTGGCAGGGCCGCTGGGTACTTGGACCCAAATTTTAATACCCTATTCGTTTTCTGGTCTCCAATACCTTTCATTTGATACCCTTATTGTGCCCATCGGACCACTTTCGGATATGGGTGGCGTTTTTGGAGTAAGGGGCAGGGTCCGCATCCACCCGATATCTAAAAATTATATAGTCCATGTTTCCTTCCAGACAAACGTATACAATCTATGAAAATGTTAAGAAAATCGGTTCAGCCAAGTATCATATAGTCATTATGGGTCTAATGGCGTTTTTGAGGTGTGGCGTGTACCCCTATACTTCGATCTGATTTTGTATGCCAGATTCAAAATCTACTCCCGAATACATTCGTATCCACTCTCCATTACCATTCATTTGATACCTATATTGTCCCAATCGGTCCACTTTTGATTTTAGGTTGTGTTTTTAGCATGAGGGGGAGAGTCCGTCCCCCTTCCGATACCGAAAAATTGTATAGCCTATGTTTCTTTCCAGACCAACCTACATGATATGCAAAAATTTCGAGAAAATCGGTTCTGCAGTTTTTCAGTTTATACGGATGAAAAATGCTCCTTTTATAATCCTAATACTCTATATCAGCAAATCGATCTATATGGCAGCTATATTCAAATGTGGTCCGATCTGGACCACATTTGACGGGAATGGGTAGGGGTGAACCAGAGTTCACTGTACTAAGTTTCATCGAAGTCGGGTAATAAATGGAACTTTTATGGCCTTAATATCGGAAGATCGGGCGGTCGGTCTATGGGACGCCCGGACAACCTAAAGCATTGAAATTTTGCACACGACCTCGTTTACCTCAGCTCTAGCCATTTAAACTTTCAAAGATATATCTCTACCCGTTCTCATATGGCATATTTTCTACTAGTTTTTTTTTTTTGATTTTTTTCTCATTCTGTGTTGCCATACGTGAAAAAGTATTTTACTTCAGAATGCCGCACGTACACTCTACATACGACAGCGAAGTAGGCTGCCGAGAGTGGTCCCGGCAAGGGATAATTATGAGCACCACACAGGCTGGAACTTTGACCTCCAATCCAATGTGCGGTGTACTTCGTTATTGCGAAACACTCAGCTGGGAGCTACCATACGGAGTGGCTGCATCTGCAGCCGCGGACAATCAGTGTTATTGAGAGGAGAGTCTCATTTAGAGGCCGGGCGGCATCGGCTTTTGCTGAAATACTGAGTGTCTATGATGCTCGATATGGCAAGGCGGGTTACTGGTGCCTTTAAATAACCAATGACTATAATTTTCCCGCGGCGGTCGGTCATATCGACCGGAACGAGCTTGCTCATAAGAGCTTGACAAGGATCGCCATCCCCACGTGCAAGTGTGGTAACAAAAAAAAAAAAAACAACAACCGAGAGTGGTCGAAGTGTAAATCCGTCTAAGTCGGAAGTAGTTTTTCTCAGCAGGGAATTTAACTACCTACAGTGGCACCTGTCTCCTTGAAAATTGCATTTATGGAAAGCGCAACATACCTGGGTGTTTTGCTGGACTTTAAATCAAACATTTTAGAAAGGGCAACTCTTGTCTTATAAACCTGCAAGAGAGCAATTGACAAACGTTTGGGGTTCAAATCGGGTGTCATGCCCTGGCTGAAAACACTGCAGTTGTCAGACTTTTGATACTATATGGTGTGGTGGTCTGGTGTACGGCTCTTCAAAACTTCACCTACTGTTCAATACTCAGCCGGATCCTTGCCGATTAAGGATTCCATCGGGACCATCCGGCTGCCATGGGATTGCTTGTTTGTAGATCGCAGCTGCACTGAGCACGACACCATCTGATGCACTGAATTTAATGCTACACCATATGCCTCTGAAGATTATGGCTAGGCAAATTGCTGCGATGTGGCGGCTACGAACACTGTATTATCCTTGATACAATGTCCGATGTTTCAGGCAGTGTGAAGTACACCCTACCTGAGCCGCTTTTTGATAAAAAGTACTTTACCACTATTTCTGATGGAACCAATTGGAATTACGATATCCCTTGTCATAGAAGTTTAATAGACTTCTATACGGATGGTTTCAAACTAGACGACTTGGACTGTTTATATCGAGAAGGTTACCCGACCACTGAAGTGTGTATCAAGCGGAGAACCTTGCAAGTAAAGAAGTGGTGGCATGGCTAAGATACTGGGTTGCCCAAGTAATTGCGGATTTTTCATATAGTCGGCGTTGACAAATTTTTTCACAGCTTGTGACTCTGTAATTGCATTCTTTCTTCTGTCAGTTATCAGCTGTTACTTTTAGCTTGCTTCAGAAAAAAAGTGTAAAAAAGTATATTTGATTAAAGTTCATTCTAAGTTTTATTAAAAATGCATTTACTTTCTTTTAAAAAATCCGTAATTACTTTTTGGGCAACCTAATATAATGTCAAAAGACATCAGACAGCCAGGAAACCATTAAATCTCTGTGGAACATATTTCTGAAATCAAAAACTGCCTGAGGGCAAATGTCGCAAATCTCTCAACGAGATGGCTGAACAGTTAAAATTTCGCCTGTTCGGGTTGCCGGGTTACATATAAAGGGTGATTTTTTAAGAGCTATAGGAAAGTTTTTCAAAAAAAAAAAAACACATAAAATTCAGAAAATGCATGAAATCTTTATTTGAATTGATATTACGGCCCATATTAATTATATCTTTGAGGATTATTTCATGCAAATGTTGACCGTAACTGCGCATCAAGTTTGGCATATCCGCTTAGTCCAATTTTGGCATACTCTCTTCAAAATATCGGCTGGAATCTCACGAATAAATGCTTCAATGTTGTCACCCAATGCATCAATTGAAGTTGACTTGTCTGTATAGACATGAGTTTTAACATAGCCCCAAATAGTCCGAGGGCGTTAAATCTAGGGGGGCAATTGACCGGTCCCGAACGTGAAATAAAATGTTCGCCGTACTCGCCTCTCAATAAGTCCATTGTAACGCGTGCTATATGGCATGCGGCACCGTCATGTTGAAACCACATGTCATGCAAGTCAAGCTCTTGCGTTTTGGGCAAAAAAAAGTTGGATATCATCTCACGATAGCGCTCACCATTCACAGTTACGTTCCGATTCACATTATCTTTGAAGAAGTACGGTGCAATGATGCCACCAGCCCATGAACCGCACCTAACTGTGACTATTTCTGGATGCATTGTAGCTCTTGCAATGCTTCTGGCTGAACTTCACTCAAAAATGGACAATTCTGCCTATTTACGTACCCATTGATTCAAAAATGAACTTTGTCATAAAATGGAAGAGGCGCGCGATGAACTTTCATAACAGAGCACGCATTTTGATAATAAAATTCAATAATTTGCAAGTGTTGTTCGTTTTTGGGACGATTCATGGTTAGATTATACACCAATCTGACGATGTTTGATAGTGAAACAAAATGCGAAACGTGCGTGAGCTCTTTAAACCAGTGTTGCCGAAAAGATAATACCTATAAAATCACCCTTTAAAAGGTATTTGAGATTAGAAAACGAATTTGAGAAAAAATTTTGAAAGTTTTGGCTTGTTTAGACACAAATTTGAAACTGTCGTTTGTTCATCTTTTAATCATAGAATATAATTTTTTAGGTTAACTACGCAAAATTCGCTTGAATTCATCAAAGTATACACTAACCTCGCAAAGCATTTTTTTTTGTAGCGTGCGCCACTCATCTTTATGGCCACTCTTTCAACAATATTTGGTAGAACCTCCTTGACATTCTTGCCAAATATGATTGCAGTCGCACTCTATATAGATGTAGCTGCCATATATACCGATCTCCAGGTGTAGGGTATTTAGTCCACAAGTGGCTCATATATATTTCCTAAAATCGCTGACACCCTCGATATTCTTGTCAAGTATAATCCCTATCGCACTATATACAAACATAGCTGCTATATAGACTTATCTACCGGTATAGGGTTTTCATACCCACCACCGAAGGATGGGCATATATTCATTTTGTCATTCCGTTTGCAACAAATCGAAATATCCATTTCCGAACCTATAAAGCATATATATCCTTGATCAGCGTAAAAATCTAAGACGATCTAGACATGTCCGTCCGTCTGTCTGTTGAAATCGCTCTACAGTCTTCAAAAATAGAGATATTGAGCTGAAACTTTGCACAGATGCTTTTTTTGTCCATAAGCAGGTTATGTTCGAAAATGGGCCTTATCGGAATATATCTTGATATAGCCCCCATATCGACCGATCCTCCGATTTAGGGTCTTAGGTCCATAAACGCCACATTTATTTTCCGATTTTTCTGGAATTTGAGATAGTGAGTTGTGTTAGACCCCTACATATCCTTCATCAATTTGGCTCAGATCGATCCAGATTTGGATATAGCTGCCATATAGACCGATCCTCTGATTTAGGGTTAAAGGCCCACAAAATCCATATTTTTTATCCGATTGTGCTGAAATTTGGGACAGTGAGTTGTGTTTGTCCCTTCGACAATCTTCGTCAATTTGGGTCGGATAGGTCTAGATTTGGGTATAGCTGTCATATAGACCGAACCTCCGATTTAATATTTTGGGACTATAAAAGGAGCATTTATTATCCGATGATGCCGAAATTTGGGACAGAGATTTAAGTTAAGCCCCTCCACATATTTCTGCAATTTGATCTAGATCGATCAAGATTTACATATATAGTTTCCATATAGACCGATATCTCGATTTAAAGTCTTGGCCACAAAAAAGGCGCATTTATAATCCGATTTAACTTAAATTTGACACATTGGCTTATGTTAGGCTTTTCGACATCCATGTTGTATATGGTTCAAATCGGTTTATTTTTAGATATATGTACTAAAAGGACCAATATTTTGTAATATATAACTGAAAAATGACTTGTACTTATTAGTGTTTGATCCAAATCGGATCGTATTTCGATATAACTGCTATGGGACATAAGGTATGCAGTTTTAAATGGATTTTGATGAAAGGTTGAAAGATGGTTTACATATATACCCGAGGTGGTGGCTATCCAAAATTTGGCCCGGCCGAACTTAACGTCTTTTTACTTGTTAGCCTACACGTGGCGCATTTATTAGACGAATTGCCCAGCTATATTGAAATATGTTCCGAGTTTGTCCGGTCATTTGCGTATGGAAGGAATATGCGTCTGTGCCAAATTTCAGCTCAATATCCACAATGAAGTCTTTTGTATTACCAAAATTATGGTTTTTTCACATTATATAACTTTTGTGTTGTTTTTATCCAATATCATATATAAAGAATTTATTGATTTAAACCCATACATGGTGGCTGTTATTTTTGCCCAGACAATTAAATCGATTTTATTTAGTAGTCATTGCACAAAGCGAAACAATTCACGTGATTATCCATATAGAGACGTTACTTTAAACAATGTTTAAAGCAAATTATGTGGAATTGATAAACATGGGGAATATGAATACATTTTTTGTTCAATAATTGTTTTTTTTTTGCTTTTTTTTAATTGATATTGTAATGAGTGCCATGATAAGAATGTAAATTGTTTGCTAATAGCTACTTTCTTTACAGTGGAACCTGGAATAAATACACCCTTGTTGAAGTCTTCACTTTAACTGTTCAAAATTTCAGCGAATTGTGGTATGTGTATGCCTTTGATGTTTCCAAAAAGTACCACTGGGTGTTTTTATAGCTTCCACCATAGGATGGGGGTATACTAATTTCGTCATCGAAATATCAATTTCCGGCCCTACAAAATATATATGTTTCGGATCATCGTAAAATTCTAAGACAATTTAACGATGTCCGTGTGTATATCCGTCTGTCCGTCCGTCTGTTCTAAGTTCGGCCGGGTCGAACTTTGGATACCCACCACCTTGGGTATACATGTAAACCACCTTTCATCAAAATCCGGTAAAAATTGCATACCTCATTTCCCATAGCAGTTATATCGAAATATGTTCCGATTTGGACCAAATACCAATAAGTACAGTAGCTATATCTAAAAATTAACCGATCTAAACCATGTACGACACGGACGTTGAAAAGCCCTACATAAGTCACTATGGCAGCTATATCCAAATCTGGACCGATCTGGGCCAAATTGCTGAAGGATGTCGAAGGGCCTAACACAACTCACTGTCCCAAATTTCAGCAATATCAGATAATAAATAGGGCTTTTATGGGCCTAAGACCCTAAATCGGAGGATAGGTCTATATGGCAGCTATATCCAAATCTGGACCGATCTGGGCCAAATTGCTGAAGGATGTCGAAGGCCCTAACACAACTCACTGTCTCAAATTTCAGCAAGATCGAATAATAAATGTGGCTTTTATGGGCCTAAGACCCTAAATCGGAGGATCGGTCTATATGGCAGCTATATCCAATTCTGGACCGATCTGGGCCAAATTGATGAAGGATGTCGAAGGGCCCAACACAACTCTTTGTCCCAAATTTCAGCAAGATCGAATAATAAATGTGGCTTTTATGGGCCTAAGACCCTAAATCGGCGGATCGGTCTATAAAGGGGCTATATCAAGATATTGTCCGATATGGCCCATCTGCGAACTTAACCTGCCTATGGACAAAAAACGACTCTGTGCAAAATTTCAGTTCAATATCTCTATTTTTGAAGACTGTAGCGTGATTTCAACAGACAGACGGACGGACATGTTTAGATCGTCTTAGATTTTTACGCTGATCAAGAATATATATACTTTATAGGATCGGAAATGGATATTTCGATGTCTTGCAAACGCAATGATAAAATGAATATACCCCCATCCTTCGGTGGTGGGCATAAAAATCTATATGTTATGGTGACAATTTGAAATCCATTGTGATGCCGCAGTAGTTATAGACCAAAACCTCTTGTGGGTATCGAACCCACGCCTTCCACACTGGTAATTCGAGCGCGCTAATATCATAGCAATCGGAAGCTCTTTGGGTTAGGTGTGAACCTCAAATGAAATGATATGAAAATATTGTCACCTTCTACCATGCATGATGCCTATCATCTATTCCTTTTATCTTTGTTCTACTGTACTTCTTGTTAACGTCACTGTCATCCAAACGTAAACCGATCATTGATAACAAAAAATATTTATTCCATATTGGCTAAGGAAGCCTTTTAACGTGAGATGCATGGGGCATTAAAAAAATCTATAACAAGTAAAACCGCATTAAGTTCAGCCGTGCCGAACTTTTGTTACCCACCACCATGAATGTTTATCATCCTATTGTATTATAATTCTACTAATGGGTTGCCCAAAAAGTAATTGCGGATTTTTTAAAAGAAAGTAAATGCATTTTTAATAAAACTTAGAATGAACTTTAATCAAATATACTTTTTTTACACTTTTTTTCTAAAGCAAGCTAAAATTAACAGCTGATAACTGGCAGAAGAAAGAGTGCAATTACAGAGTCACAAGCCGTTGAAAAAATTTGTCAACGCCGACTATATGACAAATCCGCAATTACTTTTTGGGCAACACAATACATCCATATTAATGTCCTAATCTGGGCCGATTTTAACCATGTTTCAGTTGTCGAAAAGTTTTATACAAGCAGCAACAATTCTAAATTTCAATGAAATCGGGTAATAAACGCGCATTTTATCTGCTTCATACCCTTAATCGGCAGATCGGTCTATATAGCTTTATATATACTATATCGAAATATGGTCTGCTATAGAGCATCTCTGGCACAAACAACGGCAGGCCTAGTCCAACTCACTGTTCTAAATTTCAACCAAATGGGATAATAAATGCGGCGTTTATGGGCTTAAGACCCTAAATCGGCAGATCGGTCTATATGGCAGCTATATATAAACATGACCCGATCTGAACCTTATTTGGGTCGCATGTCAGGAGTCTTAAATTGGCTCACTATTTCAAATGTCAGCGAAATGGTTTTATGGTCTTTAGACTCTAAAGCCGAAGATCGGTCTATGGAGCATAAATGCAAATTTTGCCCATGAACATTCCACTAAGGAACAGGCGAAAACTTCTCACATATCAATGAGTGCAGTTCGATTCAAGTCTAAGCTCAATGATAAGGGGCCTCCTTTTTAGAGCCGAGTCAGAACGGCGTGCCGCAGTGCGACACCTCTTTGGAGAGAAGTTTTACATGGCATAGTACCTCACTAATGTTGCCAGCATTAGGAGGGGGGTAAACCACCGCTGAAAATTTTTACTGATGGTCTCGCCAGAATTCGAACCTAGGCGTTTAGCGTCATAAGCGGACATGCTAACCTCTGCGCTACGGTGGTTTATGGAACAGCTATATCTAAATATACTACAATCTGGTCTATATTCGGGACTGATGTCGGAAGTTTGAATACAACTCAATGTTCCAAATTTCAGCGAAATCGGGTAAGAAATCCGTTTATTATGGGCTTAAGACCCTAAACCGGTATATCGGTCTATATGACAGCTACATGTAAACATATATACATCATATTTTAGACGGATATCGGGGCCCCTAGTAGTTACACTAGGGGCCAAATTTCAGTAATCGGACAATAATTGTGCGGGCTATGGGTTAAAATCGTCAGATCAGATCATATATGGCAGCTAGATTCAAATATAGTCCGATTTGGCCAATTCAAGAACTTCACCTGCGTATGGAAGAAATACACATCTGCATCAAATTTCAGCTCAATATCTCAATTTTTAGAGGCTGTAGCGTGATTACAACTGGATGCATGGATGGACGGACGGACAGACGAACAGACAGTCTGACACACAGAAATCGTCTCCGAATTTTACAACAATCCGTAAAGTTTACATACTTTCTAGGATCGGAAATGTATATTCCGATATGTTGCAAACGGAATGACTAAATGAAAATAAATAATCTATAGTGGTGTGTATAAAAAATTGTAAAATGTAGCAGAAGCTATAAAAGCGCTAATTTTTTTATCCAACAGTTAAGTCTAAATTTCCTGTTGAGTGTTTAAAGACTGGCCATCATAAAATTTTAAAATTTCCATTCACTACAAACTCTCAAGTGAATATAACACTTAAAAATGGATTTAAGTGGCAAAAATGTGGTTTACGTTGGCCTGGGTGGTATTGGCTTTGAGGCCTGCAAACAGTTAATGGAAAAGAATTTGGCGGTGGGTTTTTTTTTTTAATTCTGAAAAACAGTTCAAATATTCATCAAACTACCTTTTTTCATGTTTAGAATTTAGCTGTATTGGATCTGGCTGAAAATCCAGAAAATATCCAATCAATACAAGCCATCGACAAAGCCACTAAGGTGTGCTTCATTAAATGTGATGTCACCAACAAGGCGTCCATTAAAGAAGCCCTGGCCGAGGCAGTGAATTTATTCCAGTTTATTGATGTTTTGGTTAATGGAGCCGGTGTCATTGCTGATCGTAATGTGGAACTGACCATCAATGTTAATTTGATTGGTCTAATCAACACCACCTTGGAGGCTTTGCCCTATATGGACAAGGAACAAAAGGGTCGTGGTGGTGTGGTTTTAAATATTGCCTCAGTATTGGGGCTCGAACCTTGTGGTTGTATTTGTGTTTACAGTGCTTCTAAGTTTGGAGTTGTAGGATTTACACGTTCTTTATCGGTATATAGATGAAATTTCCAGCTTTATGTCATCCCCTTACCAAGGCTTTTCATATTTTCCAGGATCCTTTTTACTATAATCGCACTGGTGTGGCAGTGGTGGGCTTATGTCCCGGCTTTACTTCAACTGCTATGACTACCGCTCCAAAAATTAGTGATACATTTGAATATTCTAAGCCCCTGACTGATGAAGTATTCTCTTTGCCTTTTCAACCGGCCGCTATAGCGGGAGAGCATTTGGTACAAGTCATAGAAAAAGCTGAAAATGGTTCCCACTGGATTACCGATAGATGTAACCTTACCAAAGTGGATTTCAAGACTTTCTGGGAGGCTTAAGTGATTTTTTTAACAATTGGATTTCAAGAAATAAAGTTGGTATTTACTCTATAGAAAAGACTTGAACTTCTTTTTGACATTACAATATGGCCGTCTGTCCGTCCGTCGGTTGAAGTCACGCTACAGTCTTTAAAATTAGAGATGTTGAGCTGAAATTTTGCACAGGTTTTTTTTTCTCTATAAGTAGGTAAAGTTCGAAGATGACCTATATCGGACTATATCTTGATATAGCCCCCATATAGACCGATCCGACGATTTAGGGTCTTAGACCCATAAAAGCCACATTTATTATCCGATTTCTTCATTTTGGCCCATATCGGTCTAGATTTGGATATAGCTGCCATATATATGCGATCTTTCGATGTGAGGTTTTGGGCCCATAAAAGGCGCATTTATTGTCTGATTTTGCCATAATTTGGGACAGTGAGTTGTGTAAGGCCCTTCGACATCCTTCTGCAATTTGGCCCAGATCGGTCCAGATATCAATATAACTGCCATACACACCGATTTCTCGATTTAAGGTTTTGGGCCTATAAAAGACGCATTTATTGTCCGATGTCGCCAAAATTTGGGACAGTAAGTTGTGTGGGGCCTTTCGACATTCGTCTTTAATCAGATCGGTTCATATTTGGATATAGCTGCCATATAGACCAATCTCTCGATTTAAGGTTTTGGGGCAATAAAATGCGCATTTATTGCCCGATTTCGCCGAAATTTGGAACAGTGAGTTGTGTTAGGCCCTTCGATTTCATTCTTCAATTTGGCTCAAATCGGTCCATATATGAATATAGCTGCCATATAGACCGATATCTCGATTTAAGGTGTTAGGGCCATAAAAGGCGCATTTATTGTCCGATTTCGTCGAAATTTGGAACAGTGAGTTGTATTAGGCCCTTCGACATTCCTCTTCAATATTTCTCCGATCGGTCCAGATTTGGATATATCTGGCATATAGACCGATATCTCGATTTAAAGTCTTGGTCCCATAAAAGGCTTATTTATAATCCGATTTCACTGAAATTTGACACAGTAACTTATGTTAGGCTTTTCGACATTGGTGTCGTATATGGTTCAGGTCGGTTTATTTTTAGATATAGCTACCAATATTTTTTTACACAATTGAACAATGACTTGTTCTTATAAGTATTTGGTCCAAATCGGAACATATTTCGATATAGCTGCTATGGGGCATAAGGTATGTATTTTTCACCGGATTTTGACGAAAGGTAGTTTACATATATACCCGAGGTGGTGGGTATCCAAAGTTGGGCCCGACCGAACTAACTGCCTTTTTACGTGTTCAAATATAGTCTAGTCATTCGATTTGTAACACCTCGAAATATTGATCTGTTTAGGCTTTTCGACATCCGTGTCGTATATGGTTCAGATCGGTTTATTGAACAATGATTTGTACTTCCTAGTATTTGGTTCA